>NC_090444.1:448768746-449069024 GCF_031143425.1 Pleurodeles waltl
CCATTATACATGGCAAACCCACGGGGCCTGATGGCATTCCTGGAGATATTTTCCTCAGCAACAGGTCAAACTGGGCCAAATACATTTTAGCATTATCTACTGCAATCTCAAAGGGCACTCCAATCCCAGGCTCGTGGAAGGGGACCGAGGTCATGCCGATATAGAGAAAGGGAGACAAACGTATGCCTGATTAATTATAGGCTAATAAGCCTATTAGATACCATCCAAAAATTGTTTTGTCAGCATGATCTGGACCAATGAGAATAACATACTCTCAACATTGCAGGAGGGTTTCAGAAAGAAAGCAAGCACCACAAATCAAGTTTTTAGATTTCTGATAATGTGCTGGAATATGGTGCTGATTGGCAGAGGCCATCTTTATGTGGCCTTCGTCAATCTACAATCTGCCTTCAATTTAGTTCCTTGAAATAAATTGTGACTGGTCCTAAATGAAATGGGCATGCCCATGAATTGCTTAAATATACTGGTCTGGTTGCATGAGTGAAATCATGCCAGAGTGTCCTGGGGAGATTCAGCCTAGCTCACTGACCCTATCCCGATTGGGAAGGGAGTTAGACAGGGGTGCATCTTGGCTCCCACTTGGTTCTCTCTATACTTAAATGATGCAGTGAAGCTGCTGTCATCTTGCCAACATGATGCCCCTAGTATTGGAGGAATGAGCTCACTCATCTTGCTCTTCGCCGATGGCACCCTGCTAGTCTTGTAGACCCCAAGCGGCATCCAGCATCTACTGCAAAGATTTGATGATTTTTTTTTAAAGAGTGAGGAGCAGCAGTAAATACCTCCAAAACAAAGTTTATGACTAATCAGCAAAATAAATTCTTTAACAGGAAGATGCTCTTAGAGGGTAGTGAAATCGAGCAGGTAGAGGCCTTCAATTATCTAAGCATCAGGCTGACTCCTAAACTTTCCTGGAAATCACACATATCTAGAGCTGTGCTCAGACACAACCAAGTTGTAAATGTTATCCTAAAATACCATGCATAGACTAAGCCAGTTGCTCCGGCATTGCAAATCTACGATGCCAGAGCAGTGGGAACAGCTCTCTATGGGGCAGAATTATGGGTGTTCCAGAATACAACTGCTCTAGCCAAAACTAAGAATAATTTCAAGAGAAGCTTGTTGAGGCTACCATAAAGAACTCCATTGTACCCCCTGAATCTGGATATGAGGAGGCAGAACATAGCAGACAAGGCCACCATAAGACCCAACTTATTCTAGAGGAGGTTGAGAGTTACACCGGACCACACCCCGTATGCCAAGGCCCTCTAACAACGCATTAAATTAGATGCATTTCATAAGATCAAATGGCTAAAAAACCTTCAGGAATAGTTAAGTCATTTAGGGCTTTTTGACTTATGGGACTTTTCCTCAACCATTTGTATCCCCTCCAAGGAGAAAGTAAAAAAGAAATATTGGCAGTGAGTTAGTCAGAACACAGTTGATAGTACAACCCGGGGCTCACCAACCTCAGAATTTATCATGCTCAACTCTTGCAGCAAGCTCAAACCCTACCTTGATTTTATCACTGGCACTACTGACAGGTAGTGGTGTTATGAAACTTGAGGGGGCTCCCTTGAAAAGTACATGGAGGATCCCCCCTCTGAACTCACTCAGGAGCTTTAAGGCTAGGGTGCTATACTGAGTGGGTCCATGGAGCTCACGGACCCCCCCCCACACTGCGGGAGCTGGGGGGCCTTTGTTATGCCACTGCTGACAGGAAACTCTATATCAAGAACAAGCTTGGACCTTTACCTGTCAGTACATTCACAGCTAAATGATCTTCCAATACAGTAACAACATTGACTTGCCTGGTTTGTAGTACTGTTAGAGAATCAATTGCACATCTACTGTTTGCTGCCCTGCATACATTTGCTTAAGGTGGCTATGGCTTAGACCAGTTTGCTTACAGATGGGCACTTTAACTCTTCTACACCCTTGAGGTTCTTAAGATATGACCCCAGACACATTTATGCTTGTGCAGTAGCAACATTTTTGGGAAAGTCATGACTCAGGAGACATCAAGTTTTAGTTGGAATCTACTGATATATAGTCCATTTGCAAATGCCCTAAAGAAGAAAAGAGTGATGCACATTCTCACCATACATGGCAGACTCTTTTTGAGGTTCTTATCGTCAGGGTATGTGTATTAGTAATTTTGCCTTTTCTCGTTTTGCCCCACTCCCGATTGTATTTGTTTTCCTGCTGATATGTGACCATTGGTCACAGATCATCTGCACAGGAACAACTGGCCACAGTAAATCCCAGTGTCACAAAGAGGATTGATTGGATCAGGAAGGCGGGTGGTTTTGTGTGTGGGTTGTGCCTTACGGAACTGTGCCCTGTTATGTTGGGAATCCTGGAGTGGCCCATTTGGTGAGGCTACCGGCATGTGTGCAATCTTCCTGCTCCAGAGAGGCTCCTCTTCAGACTGCTGCCAGCGGGCAAGCATCACCCCCCACATCGACGAGCTGTGCTCCACCGTATGGAATCAGCTAGAACTAATATGCCTGTAGGCAGGAAAGCCCTCTCACCTCACTCCTCACGCCTGTAATTTTACAGCTGCTTGTGAGTAATGCCCCAGTTGCCTGCCAAGAAACAAACAGGAATCAGCACTAAGTAGGACAATTACTGGACTGCCATCCACTTGTTTAATGTGATTGCAACTCCAGCTGGCATTACCCTACAATATAAATACTCTTCACAAGAGGAAAAGAGACTGTTTTTTTTGTCTGTGGAAGCAGAAGTGGCCACCCATAAGTGGCTACGCAGTGTTTCAGCCTCCAGCAAAAGACAGGCTAACGAAACTTGCATCACCAGCAGATGTGCGACCTCCCAGAGTTGACAGCAACCAGAAATGGCGTCTATTCCTGCCCTTGAGCTATTTGTGTGCCATGGACCCCCATCATCTCTTGCAGCAAAGTAGAAGGACTGGCTAGACAGCCTAGAGACCTACTTCGTAGCTGTGGCCATCAAAAACAATTGGAAGCTTCCCGATGCTTCATAATGTGGGAGCTGGCACTGCTATTGCCCAGAAAGAGCAGCTGCTTTTTGCATGCTCTCTCCAGGTGGGAGTAATATGTGTTTTTGTTACCCTGCCCACACTCATGTGGGCAGGGAAACAGAATATAACTCTGCTTCCATCCAGCAGGAGCATTTTTAAAGCTCCTGCCAGCTGGGACCAGGCTTGTCTGTTTGCTCCTTTTTGGAGGGAGATTTAAAAATACTCCTGACAAACGCGAGCATAAATATCTTGCCCTGCAAACTGTAGTGTGGGCAAGGAAACTACTGTGTCCTGGGATGGGATACCCGGGACACAGTCACTGAGCCTGCGTTGGGAGATGGGGTCCCCGGGGCCTTTCAATGCTAAGGGGAGGTGGGGTGTGTGGCCTCCTTTCCCCTTTCATTTAAATTTCAACCTCTGGAATGGAGTCTCTGGAGCCTAATTAGGCTCAGGGAGGAGGGCTGCATGCCCCCTCCCTTCAATAATTCTTGACCCTCAGAGATGGGGCGCTCAGGGCCTTTTTAGGCTCAGGGAGGCGGGGCTGGTGGCCCATCTTCCCTTTTTAATAAATGTCGGCCCAAGGGGATGTGGTCCACAATGCCTAACTAGGCTCCAGGAAGGGGGCCATGTGCCACCCGTCCTTGTTTTTTCATCTCAGCCCTGGGGCATGGGCTTCCAGGGGTTTCTCAGAGGCTCAAGGAAGGGAGCCAAGTGCCCCCCTCCTAAAAAAACATAGCAAGGGTCACCTCCTCGGGCCCTGGTCTACCCCTGGGTGTTTTAATAAAACAAGCACAGAACCTGCACTTTAAAAAAACAATTGCCACAGATTAAAGGATCCTCCGCAAATTTGTATCAACATTTAAAAAAAAAGATGTTTGACCCTAGGCTGGGTCCCTTTGGGACCCCACCAGGAGATTTAGGGGGTCAGGGCATCCACACCCACCCCCCTATGTCCTTTTTTGTTTTTTTTCCTTAGGACTCAGGAGTTAGTCATGAATCCTAAGATGCCTGAAAGAACAATTCTGCCCATTAAGAAATGCTGAATCATTTTGTACATCTGGGCCCTCGTTTCTATAGGAAATGCCATATAAATGAGGAAGTGGTGGCAGACAATCAAATCTCTGAAAGAGATCTGCCAGCTCCGTAGATCCTCCACTGCATGATGCATTAGTGATTGGGGCTGTAGCTGTGTCTAAAGTTTCCATGAAAACGTAATGGGGAAATGTGTTTTGGGACCTCTACTTTGTCTTGGCTCCAGCTTGACAGATCACTCCTAAACTTTCCATATGCAAACTAGTCAAAAAGTAGCACTTTTTTGGAACGTTTGGTGGAGATTTGTCAAATGACGGCAAAGTTATTAGCAACACAAAAAAGCATTTCCTATAGAAACGAGGGCCCAGATGTACAAAATGATTTAGCATTTCTTAATGGGCTGAATTGCTCTTTCAGGCTGTTAGGAAATGCAAAATCTGCATTTGGTATGTACGAATGTCAACAACGCAGGATCAGAATACATTTACAGGAACAGGAAGAGCACACAATCATTGAATGTGCAGGTGGCATGTGATACCTCTAGTGTCATCACTGACCTTGTGGCCAAGTATCCAAGCAGCACACACAATACACTTACATTCTGCATTGCACAAGTTACAAAAGTTGTAAATAAATTTAATTTTGTTTGGGCACTACAATGTTGCGATGTTGCTACATATGTGTTTAAGTTGTTAGGAATGTGTGTAATTGTTAGATATGACCATCAGCACTCAGTACAGCATGCTGATGGAGTGCACTACAACTTCCATGATGCATTGGCTTGCTAGGCCAAATACCTCAATGGAGTATTTCACGCCGTGATGTGTGTGATGTGGTTTGCCTAACAGCTTGGCCTGGATGGAACATGAATGTAATTGACTTATCCTAGCTGGTGTCTTCTGAGAGTGATGTGTTACCATCCCCAGCACTTCTGACACTCACTGGTTTGAGGGTCCCCTCAATCAGGCAGATCTTGACAGGCAGGGGAGGAGGTTGGGTAGATGGTCCTTCTCCATACCCACGCCCCTCAGCCATCCTGCTGGCCAGCTCATCTTTGGTCCTGGAGTGCAAGTCATATCTTCGCTTCCTCAGTTCAGGTATGGTCCTGTGTGTGACCCCCACGGAATTTACTTTCTCCTTTGTCTCCTTCCATACTTGATTTTTCTGGGCCTCAGGAACAGTAAAGGAGGCCTTGCCAAACAGCTGGTGCATTTTCACCATGCATTCCTCAGTGAGAACCTCCAGCTTCCACTCAGAAAACTTATATTTTATTTGCCTGCTGCCTCCATCTTCCCTGCTCGCCACTGCAGCCATGGTGTAGTACGCTTTGGCTTCCCTGTGCCTGCAGCAGTGTAACTAGGCCACTCCTTGGGCCTCTGGGTGGTGGCCACGCCCTATAATTACTTTTCATCTGGGCTATGATATCATCAAAGAACTTTCAGGTGCATTTTAGGCTTCAGTTCTTAATTTGCGATTTCTTCTTAAGAACTCACAAATCTGCAATTTCTGAAATACCGATTTCCTAATTTTGATTTTTACCCTGTAGAAATTGCTATTAGGAAATCACTAGCTTCGCACATACTAATTTGCAACTCCCAAATAGCGATTTCTAGGTAATCACTATTTGTGAGTTGCAAATTTAGAATTTCATACATGTGGGCCAAGATACTCACTAAAGCTACCCAGTGGTCAGTGCCAGTATGAGACCAGTCAGACTCCCCGCACTTGGAGCTGGGCTTTGCTCGCAGGCATCTCGTTCTCACTATTATATCACACAGATTTCCAGTCCGGAAAGAGTGAGACATGCCAGAGCACTCTGTTTTGATAATTTTACTACAGGGAAGAAGACATGGTACGTTTTGACCCTTATAGGTCTTGCTCACATATCATCTTGTCTCTGATAAAGTGCTTACATAGTTTCCCGACAGCTATGGTGATCAATTGCTGCCGGGTAGAGAATCACCGCAGCAATACATAACAATGTGAATAATGCAAAGTGTAACTCAATTTTATACATTTACCGCTTTTCCCATCTTCACATAATAGTTTTTAACACAAACAGGACAAAAGAAATTCATTGAACGGAATGGAACAGAGCCTAATATATGTCATAGATAGAGAAACAGAGCTCAGTATGTCAATTCCTCCACGTTGCTTAAATCAAAATAGCCAAAATAGCAATACCTTCATTATTATGTAAATATGTGTTTGCCACAGTCAAATGCTCAAAATACCAAAAACATCATGTTTGTCACTGTCAGGATTGTTTACATCACTATCGATATAGCCCCATAGATTCAACTGTATTCACAGAGCAGCTTGAACAAACATCTAAATAGATGACCTCTAACTCTATAAAGAATAAACACTCTAGTGGTCATATTCTAGGTGGTTGTTATAACATCCATACTTTGTATACTGTAACACGCTACATAAATTACCCATCTTGTGGCTTACAAAATCACGTGTTGAGTCCAGAAATCATTGTCATGAATGGTCCTGAAACAACGAGAAGGGTAAATTGTTCAATTATGTGCGACTGTAATAAAGTGCTAAGTGACCATATCTAAAGTGCTAATAAACATTACAAATCATAGAAACATCAGTGTTTGCAAACAGACAGGGTGAAAACAGTACAACATGCCTTGTTACCAGAGCTGCGCATGCATTTCTTCTCTGGTTTTCATACCTACAGGTGTGGTGCACCCTCCTTTTATGATATATTTGGACTCCAAAATCCGTACTGCACTGATTCTGTCAGTACCCCTGGGACTGCTTCGGCATTGCTTGGGATAGAATCCATTCCAAAAAATCTGAGTTCTTTCCAAATGCTGCTCTATGTTTATTGCCCTCAGATGTTATAATATGCTCTTTTTATTGGAGGAAAAACTATGCTGTTTATGTACACCTTGGGACCAGCACATCATATTACATAAACAATAACACCTGTTTTACATCTGATATGTGTATTAATGTACTGTGTCTGCTTGCTTATTGGCAAGAGATAGTGAAAACAAATTTGAGAATGTTTCACTATCAGACATGCAAAACCTAAAAATACATGCCCTTCTTTTTAAATACACTGCACCCTGCTCTCTGGACTGCCCAGGGGCTATTCTAGGGGTGACATATTTTTTAAAAAGGCAAGTTTGAACCTGGCAAAAGGTTTATTTGGCCAGGTCAAAATGACAGTTTAAAACTGCAGATACTGGCTGCAATGGCAGGCCTAACACGGTTTTGCAAGGCTACTTATGTGAGGGGCATAACAAGTGCTGCAGGTCCATAGGTAGCATTTAATTTACAGGCCCCGGATACATGTAGTACTACTTTACTAGGAACTTATAAGTAAATTAATTATGCCAACTGGGGACAAGCCAATGTTACCATGTTTTGCGAGCACACTCACTTTAGCACTGGTTAGCAGTGATAAACTGCACAGAGTCCTAAGGCCAACAAAAATGAATCAGAAAATATGGAGGAGCAAGGCAAACAGTTTGAGGGCAGACCAGCCAAAAGCTAACAAAGATTCCATCAAATTTCTTGCCACCGTAAACCGGGCAGTGACCTGGGCGGTGGGGCACTGCACAGGGGCCCAGCGTTGCCCTGTCGGATAATGATGCAGTCCACTGTCAGGCTGCCTGTTGGAGGCAGCCTGGCGGGCAGCCATCCATGTCTTCATTATGTGGCAGTCTGGGCCGCCATGCCAGATGGCGGGATTTCCCGCCACCGCCGGCATGTCGGCCCAGACTGCCTAGTTCATAATGAGGGCCTAAGTAATGTCGAATTTCTGCATCTCTTGGTGAAAGTGATAAGGCTGTTTTTTTATTATTTAAACAATGTCCTTGCTAAAGTCAGCCGAGAGGCACTTCACGCTAGAGTTATCATAGAGAGCTGTGAATGATAATGCAGCCTTGGAGGCCCTGTTTGCTCATGGAGACAGTGCATTCATTACATGCACTGATGCCGGCTTCCCGAGATATCACACCAAGGTGTGGAGTTAGATCATTCCAACTAAGTCTGGCAAAACGTTATCAATATTATAGGACTCATCACTTTAGGTGCAAAACAACATGGTTGAATTATTTGTGTTTTTCACTGTTCTATTAATGCTGTTTTCAGCAATGTGTCTCATCTGTTTAATAATCGCAGTTCATGTTTTTGTTATTAGAATAATACAATAAAGCTTTGAAAAATTGTTATTGTTCTATTCTCTGTGAAACTTTGGGCATGCAAAAATGACATATGGAAGGGTAGATCTGTTTCCATAAATTACTTGGGATTCAGAGTGGCCATGTTGGAGGTTGCTGACAGCGTCTGTAACTCTAGAAGGTTAGGAGTTTAGATGTGCTACTGTGAGCTAGCATAACCAACATTTTTTGATCATATAAGAGGCTAAATCTCTATATTATTAAGTTTTATTGATCCAATACACAATTCTATTTTGCTGCTTGGCTGCTCTGCTGCCCTGCTTGCTGAGTAGGAAGATTGAACCTTCACCCTTCATCCCAGGCTGAAGTGACTCCAAGGGTCAGCCAGCTGACCTCCTATTCTGAGCTAAAGTGACAGAACAAGCTCCAGAGGCTCCCTGCAACTACCCAGCTGACCTACTTCCTGCACTTGCAACTGAACCTGCCTGAGCCCTACTGGCCTCTTCTGGAGTGAGTTCCTGATGCCTAAGTGGTGTCCCTCAGGTCTTGGGCCTTTGGTCTGCCCTCTTTTGAGCTCCCCTGAAAGTTTTGGGCTCTTCAGGAATGGGCACATTGGCGACAAAACCTTGAAGTTCACGCCCATTGCCAATGTGAAGTTCAGGCGAACCAACTCTTTGCTGTGAGAAAAGGTCTCTTTTGTTATGGTTAGTCCCCACTTTTGGCCTGGTATTAGATGTATTTTTTAAGTTGTTAGTGCCCAGGGCCCCTGCTAACCAGGTTGCCTGGGCTAGATCTCTTTCCCTAAAACTGTTGTGATGCATTGGCACAATTGGCAACACTTTTAGCTGCCACTATAAGTCCCTAGTAAATGGTACTTAGGTACCCAGGGCATGGAGGGCATGTAGTACCAAGGGTATGCCCCTGAGGGCAGCAGCACAGACTGTGCCACCCTCTAGGGCCATGCATCCAGAAGCACCCTCCACTGCCATTGCAGGCTGAGTGTTCTGATGCATTCTTAAAAGACAAACTTGGCATGGCACACAGCATGTGTGCCCTGTACACTATACACTGCATGCACTATAGGTAAGTCCCCCTTTCGAAGTCCTTCCAGCCCTAAGGCAGGGTGCACTATATTGTATGTGTGGGCATAGATGCATAAGCAATATTCCCCTACTGTGTCCTTGCCAAACCTGGGGCATAGTAAGTGATCAGAGCAGCGATTTTAATACATGTGCTGGACACTGGTCAGTACAAGTTGCACAGCTACATGATGGCTTCTCCGAACCCTGGGTTGTTTGGTATCAAACAGCTCAGAATGATAAATTCAAACTGGTATCAGTATTGCTAACTACCCTGGCATGGTTGCTGTCCGGTCACAACCAGACAAGATTCTGGAACACTGGGGTGAGAGGTCCTGCCCTCTGGGTCCCAGAACAAAGCCCTTCCTGGGTGGAGATGCAAACACCCCCTCCCTCAGGAATATGCACTGCCCTGCCAGTGAGCTTCAAAGGGCTTATCACCCATGAACCACAACCCCCAAGCCTGCTGCTAGCAGCAGATGGCTGCCCCATTGCAAACCCCAACTGTTGGCGGGAGTAGCGGCAGGAAATCACACAAAGGATAGGAGGAGTGGTCCTCCCCAGTTTGCACCACGCCTAAGGTGTTGCATGCGAGGTGACCCCTTCCTTTAATTTTCCCCTATCTTGCATGGAAGAGAAAATAGCCAATCAGGTGTAGGGAAGTGACCTCTGCCCACAGGAAGTAGTCACTTAATGGGTGTAGCCACCCTAAGGTAGATGACATATTGGTCACTACCAGGTACTCACCTAAACGCCCGCTAAATACAGTATTTACAGGACAAACCCTGCAAGTATGCCAGGTTCGGTGGTACTGCACCCTCCAGTGGCCAAACCATGCAGTAGCCCTAGGTACTGGTCACCTAACGTCAGACACCAAGAAGTACAGAAGACAATACCAGAAGCTGTCTGAACTTCTCCAGCTGGTCCATAGTGCCCACTGATGGACTCGACATAACTGCAAAAGGAGACATTGGTAAATGCATTGCTTGATTTTGTATGCATTTTTAAAGTATTTTCTCCATTGATTCCTATGGTGGTAATTACGGACAAAAAGACTATTTTTAATAAAACTTCAAAAATTCATAACTTGAAAAATACCTACTCAATTTTGATGATCTTGGGTTTCAAATGTTTATAAAAATCTGAAGTATATTTGTGAATTGGCCTCACGTTATTCTTTTGAGTGTGTGGTCTCATGTATTGGTACTGTGAGTACAACAAATGCTTTGCACTTCTCCAAGATTAGCCTAACTGCACAACCAAGCTACCATAAGAATTAGAGCATTAAGGTGGCACCCCTGGACCAAGAAATCAGATTCCAAGGACAAAAGAAGACCAGCAACAAAGAAGACCAAAGGCTCTAGAACTAAAGTCCTACTGCACAAAGAAAAGGTGCCAAACCCTGCCTGCTGCACTCAGGACTCAACAATAGCAGCTGAGGGGACCCCCTGCACAGTGTGAAGAGCTTTGCACCCCACACAGAGGGCCAGCCTCCTACGTTCGCACTACAGAATCAACTGCCATGGTGACTTCCAACATGATGCTCCAGCCAAGACTGTACACAGCGCTGAGAGGATCTTTGTGCTACAGCTACAGCAACAACTGTCTAGTCCAGTCCATCGTGCTACTTCCATGACCATCCACAATGCTTTCCCATTGCAGTTGGCCTGTACTTGTGACTTTCTCCTAGTTTTGCAGGACCAGATAGCCGCAAGTAGTGCTTGGTGCTTTTTGGTAATATTTTCACTTAAATCTTTAAAATTACATATCTCTAATTCCGCTGATTGGATTTTTGCCGTTATGATGGCAAATTATTTATTGAATGTTACTTTTTTTTCTAAAGTAGTGTGGGATTTTTCTTGTGCTGTGTTTTCACTTTATTAATGTTTGTAGTGCTGCATAAATAATGTACACATTGCCTTTAAGTTAAGCCTGACAGCTTTGTGCCAAGCTACCAGAAGCTTGAGCACCGGTTAATTTGGGGATTGCCTGTAACTTCACCCTGATGAGGATTGTAGTTGCTGTTTAAGTAGGGTTTTACCCCCCTCAACAATTAACCAAGGCCCCTATTTATACTTTTTTAATGCCGCCTTTGCATAATTTTTTGATGCAAAAGCGGCACAAACTTGCAAAATACAATTGTATTTTGTAAGTTTACGCTGTTTTTGCATCAAAATGTGGCGCAAATGCAGCACTTAAAAAGTATAAATATGGGCCCAAATTTCTTAAAATTGTGAAACTAAGGTTCAGATCATTTTGGTTAAAAATAGAGAAGAAAGCATTAAGCTTGTCCTCAATACCTTTCCAAATGAAGAAAATATAATCAATGTATCTTAAAAGCAGCATAATGCATTTTATATATTCCTCTATTTCGGGTTTCCATAGCACCTGTGCCTCCCACCATCCCACTGTCAGATTGGAGTAGTTGGGGCGAAACAGGAGGCCATGGCGGACCCTTGTACTTGCTTGTACATTTGTTTTATAAATAGGACAAAGTTTTCATTCACAAATAAGTTAACCATTTGTACTAACACATGTGTATGTTGAAGTAAATTTATACTCATGGACCTGAGATAGTGCTTACATGCTGTATGCCATCCTCATCTTTAATGCTGGTGTACAAAGCATTGACATCTAATGGCTCTAGAATGTATGTTGGTTCCCATGAGATGTTTTGGATGTTGGTCTCAAAATTCTTTGTGTCTCTAACATAAGATAAAAGACTTTGTACATAGGGGAACAGAATGTGATCAACATATACGAATGTGTTCTCTAGTAGATTGTTGCAAGATGCTGCATGATTTTACTGTTCATGCAACAATATGTCTTTGTCCTAAATGGTACATAGGAAGCATAGATTTTCCCATTGAAAACACATATTAGAACATGAGGGTAGTAACAAACAGAAACATGACATATAGCAGGATGCACCACACCTGTAGTTATAAACACCAATGAATAACTGCTGGTGCATCTCAAATAACATGTTGTACTGTCTGAATCCTGTCTGTTTGTAAATACTGACGGTTTTTAATGTTTTTGATTTTTATTAGCACTTTAGGTTTGGTCACTTAGCCCGACATTAGAGTCACAAATAGGCGATCAATTTCACCTTCTCTATGTTTTAGGACCATTTGCGATAATTCATACATATATAAATATATTCACATGAAAAAAAACAAAGGTTACAGGGACGTTATAGTTACGCTCACATTTTAAACAAAACCATAGTAATTCACCTGTTATAGTTAGAATTATTTCAAGTAACTATAACTTGTGCCCTAAGATAACTATAACTCGCACCCCCGCCATGCACATTTTTTTATGAATAATTTTACAACAAATGTTACAGTGATATTATAAATGATGTTCTAAAAGATGTTATGAGAGCTGTATTATCTGGGATAATTAGCAGTGCATGGCAAGAGTGCGAATTACAGTGACTTGAAATAACTCTACCTATAACTGCTGAATTTCTAAGGTCTTGTGTGTGTATATTCAGAACATAACTATAACTTCCCTGCAACCGGTGTTTTTTAAAGTGAATTTCTACATTTTTTAAATTCTGTTTTCCAGCTATAACGTCCCTGTAACCTTTGTCTTTTTCAGCAAATGTATATGTTTTTTTTAACATAAAGTAATTTTAATTATTATACTTTTCCAACCACTGGCAGGGGTTACCTGGAGGGCCTGGACTGTGGCTAGGCCCTGTGGCCAACTGCCTATAACCACCCAGTCCTGCCACAACTTTCAGCCATGTGCAAGGGGGGTTGGCCGAAGGGCCTGGACTGCTGCCAGGCCCTATGGCCAACACCCATAACCACCCAACCCCACACAGTGCACTGCTTTTGGTCATGCACAGCAGGGGTTGGCGGCAGGATCTGTCTCTCTGGATGTGAGAATAGGTGTGAGAGAGTGTCTCTGGGTGTGAGAGTTGGTGTGACAGTGTCTGTCTGGGTGTGAGAGTAGGTGTGAGAGGGTCTATGTTGGTGTGAGAGTTGGTGTGAGAGTGTCTGTCTGGGCCTTAGAGTAGGTCTGAGAGGGTGTCTCGGTGTGAAAGTGGATGTTAGAATGTATCTGTGAGTGAGTGTGTTAGTATCTGTGTGGGTCTGGGTGAGAGTCTGAGTTGGTCTGTGAGTGGATACATGAATGTCTCAATGGGTCTGTGAATGGGTGCATGAGTGTCTAAGTAGGTATGTGAATGAGTGTGTGAGCCTCTGAGTTGGTCTGTGAGTGGGTGCATGAGTCTCTGAGTGGGTCTGTGTATGTGCGTGAGGCACTGATTGGGTCTGTGAGTGGGTATGTGAGTCTCTAAGTGAGTCTGTGAGTGTCTAATCCTCCTATATAGAGGTCAGCAACATGAACCATGATAATATCAACACATTTTATGAAATGGCGGTTAGAGATCTTGTTCAGTTTCGACATAAAACATGGTTTGAACACAGATACAATCAAAATTTGACTCAGACTCAGAGAACCATGATTAAAACGTTGGCCAGTGATAGTGAAACTATTGTGTGTCCAGCCGATAAAGGCGGAAATATAGTGCTCATGGAGAAACAGAAATATATTGAGGAAGCTATGCGTCAACTTAACAATGTACAATTTTACAGGATCATTACCAAAGAGGTATATACCAACAGTATTTTAAGGACTTGGCAATTGCTCATGGAATGGAAATACAGAGGCTTATTAATATGGGAAGAATATTGTTTTCTTAAAAACGATTTTCCCAAATTACAAGTCTTGTATGTCTTTCCCAAAATCCATAAAAATTGAACTAATCTCCCAGGGAGACCTATAGTATCATCATGTGATAGGGCTTTGGAGAATGTGTCCAAGTATGGTGATTTCTTTTTGAGAGAGTTTGTAGTCAATCTACCTTCATACGTTCGTGACACGAAAGACTTTCTGGGTAAACTGGAAGGCATTGTGTGGGAAGATGACTTTATATTATTGATTCTGGATGTCAATTCCCTATACATATATATATATTTTGATCATGATAAGGGTATAGAAGCGTGCAGACATTTTCTGCGCACTAGATCATTAAAGTACTTGGCACACACTGATATGATCATAAACATGATAAGATACTGTTTGACTAACAATATTTTTTTGTTTAATGGAGTCCTATATCAACAGATTCTCGGGACTGCTATGGGTACTTGCTTTGCTCCTAGCTTTGCCTGCCTTTTCTTAGGCTGGTGGGAAGAGACTATTTTCAAAGATGAGGAACAGTATCCAGAAATTAATTAAGCTATCTTATGGCTAAGGTATATTGATGACTTGTTTATCATTTGGAAAGGAACTGAAGAAGAGGATATACAGTTTATTTCTAAATGAAATAGCAATGATTTGAATATAGGTTTGACTTATAATATAAGTAGGTCATCAATAGATTTTCTGGACACCCTGATTAAGATCAGTGACAATAAGATCAGCACAGAACTTTTTTGCAAAACAATGGCGTGCAATAGCTTATTACATGCCTCTAGTGGATATCCAGAGAGCTTGAAATGGAGTATCCCTTATGGAGAATTATTAAGGGCTAAGAGAATCAGCAGTACTGATGTAGCTTTTGAAAATGAATAGAGTGAGATGGATGATAGATTCAAACAGCGTGGTTATCCCGAGTGGGTGATCAAAAAAGCAACTGAAAGAATTAAGGGGATAAAAAGTAGTGATACCCTCTTTGATAATACCATCAAACAAGATGCAGATGATAATGATGGAATCAGACTTATCATGACATATAGTGAGGACACAAGACTGATTAATAACATTATCTCTAAGAATTGGAAGATCTTGAAGAGTGACACTATAATTGGGAGCTCAATGCAGAAAAGAACACAGATCACTTATAGAAGGGGACGGAGTTTACATGACATTTTAAGATCTATTGATATCACAACCATCCCTCAATTAAGACAACACAATTTACAAGGTTTCTTTCCCTGTGGACACTGCAAGGCATGCCGCAACAGTGTCCTGCGGAAGCAATATGCCCTATTGGGAAAGCCAGGCAAATCAACCAATTTTTCACATACAGTACTCCGTTTGTGATTTACATACTTGAGTATCCATGCTCAAGATGATATGTGGGAAGTACCAAACATAGGCGGTCATTCCAACCGCGGCGGGCGGCGGTACCCGCCCGCCATGCGGTTACCGCCGAATGACCGCACCGCGGTCAAAAGACCGCGGCGGCCATTCTGGCTTTCCCGCTGGGCCGGCGGGCGACCGCCAAAAGGCCGCCCGCCGGCCCAGCGGGAAAGGCCCAGCAACGATGAAGCCGTCTCCGAATGGAGCTGGCGGAGTTGCTGGTGTGCGACGGGTGCAGTGGCACCCGTCGCGATTTTCAGTGTCTGCTTTGCAGACACTGAAAATCATTATGGGGCCCTGTGAGGGGGCCCCTGCACTGCCCATGCCAGTGGCCCCAGGGGCCCCACGACACCCGTTCCCGCCATCCTGTTCCTGGCGGTATTTACCGCCAGGACCAGGATGGCGGGAAGGGGGTCGGAATCCCCATGGCGGTGCTGCAAGCAGCGCCGCCATGGCAGATTCCTTGGGCCAGGTTGCCCTTTTTTGACCGCGGCTTTACCGCCGCGGTCAGAATGGCCCAGGAAGCACCGCCAGCCTGTTGGTGGTGCTTCCGCGGTCCCCGGCCCTGGCGGTCCATGACCGCCAGGGTCGGAATGACCCCCATAGTGTGAAGAAACGGGTTTTGGAACACATGCTAGCCATCACATCGAAAGATTAACATTATCCGGTAGCTAGGCATTTCGAAGAAAAACATAACTCTGATTGTACACTGTTATCCTATTTTGGTATTGAACATGTGCCTTCACTTTATAGAGGTGGCAATAGAGAATTGATATTGAGGAAAAAAGAGTCAAAATATATCTTGGATTTAGAGACTAAGATACTGAAAGGATTAAATACAGGTGAAGAACTGAATACCCATTTATATGACAACTAATGGGATTTTGGAAGATTGGTGTAGATATAGTTGGATGTGGTAGGCTAAAATGTTGGATTCTACTATATTAAACACAGGTGGAAAATTGATAAATTTAAAATTTAATATCCATCTATATGATATCTAATGCGATGTTGGAATTTATTTGAATGTATGTAATATTGGATTTTAGTGTATTTAATTATGTTTATCAATTTTGTGTGTAGGAGATGTATTGATCTGTAAAATTAAAATGGTTATTTTGCTATATTGCACGTTATCACCAGGTGATGGTCTTTGATGTTGACACATAGATAAGAAACTTATTTTTATTTTTATATTTAATATTTTGCCCTTTTGTCCTACTATTGTTGATTTTTACTACATTTATGCGAGTATAACTTAATGAGATAAATGTTACAAGTATGGGGTCACTTCATTCAGGAATTTATGTTTTAAAGGGAGTGCATTCTAAAAATTGTAATTATCACTATTAGGCAAAATCAACTATATTTTGTCGAATCTATTATGGTCTAATGGAGATTACACTATATACAATTGCACACCCTGTTCGCAAACAAATATATACATATATGATAAAGTGACATGTTTGGATATTTAGCCTTAGAATAGGTTCTCTGATTTCATAGACGATTTCTCATGTGAAGTAGTTTTCCTCTGAAAGGATTTTGTATTATATTTTGATGCTAATAAGTTTATTATTTACGTATATTTATGCTCAGTATAATATAATGTGGAAAACAAATCACATTGTTAGTATGAATTGTGACAGTTGATTAGAGATTTCCTGTTTCTTTTCTATTTCTACTTTTGTCTCATTTCTGTGTTTATGAAGTGGTGGTATTTAGCAGATCTCGATTGGTAGTAATTATCACGTGACCAAGGCTGCTGTGTCAGTCGAAACACATTGTGTTTGTGAGCCCTGGGTGTGCGAACATTATTCTATTTTTCTTCTGGCTTATTAATTACCGGTCTGCTCGTGCTGGTTTTTCGCACCACCCCTCTTGGGACGTTCAAGCTCAGAATCGAGTATTTGGAATAGGAATTATTATATATATATATATATATATATATCTGTAGGAGGCTGGCCTGGTTTGTAGTGGGTACCTTGGGTACTTACACCTCATACCAGGTCCAGTTATCCCTTATTAGTAAAATAGTAGTGTTCTAGCAGCTTAAGCTGATAGAGGTAGCTAAAGCAGAGCAGCTTAGGCTGAACTAGGAGACATGCAAAGCTCATGCAATACCACTTATAGTTACACAGTACTAATACACAGGTAAAGACAATACTCAGTGTTACCAAAAATAGAAGTATTTGACACAGTACCAAAAATATCTTAGAGACAATACTCCTTCTGGAGTTAAGTATTATACACAAAATATACACTAGACACCAAAATTAGACAAGTAAATAGTCATAGAACAATGCAAAGAGTAGGAAATCCTATAGAATGCAATGGGAGAAAATAGGTCTGGGGCAACACAAACCATATACTAAAAAAGTGGAATGTGAATCACAAATTCCCCCCTAGACAAGTGCAGTGTGTGCAGAATCGCTGGGAGAGTAAGAATACAGTAAAGGTAAGTAAATTACCCCAACCCAGAGCCCAGAAAAGCAGGAGTAAAGAACTGCAAGTTTCCTTTGGAAATACTACACCTCATTACGGAGACTTTGCAGCAGCCAACCAAGTCTGCAAAGAACAACTGCTGGATTATTGGACGTGAAGACATGCAAAGGAAGGGGACCAAGTCCAGAAGTCGAAAGAAGTTCCAGGAAGGACAGGAGCCCCTGCCACCCCAGAATATGGTGCAAAAGAAGAGTCCCTGGTTAGTAGAAGACTACAGATATGCACCCTAGGAAGATGCCAGCAGGTTCCTGCATGATGCAGTGTGAAGATTGTTGCAGATGAGATTTTGTGTTGGAAGATGCCAACAAGCCTTGGCTACGGCAAAAGTGCATTTTTCATCAAAATGGCACTGCAAGGACCCAGGAGAGACCTGGGGGCCTCAACTGTGTGTGAGGAGGAAAGGGGGACTCTCAGCACTTTAGAGAGCCCTCAGGATGCCAGCCAGCACCCCTAAAAGCCGCAGGATCTAGGTTCCAAGGATATGCAAACCATGGTTGATACAGCACAACAAAAGAAGGTCCCACACCGCCAGAGAACAACTCAGCAAGTTTAGCATTGCAGAGTAGAGTGCTGGGGATATAGGTCAGGCTGTGTATGAAGGAATTCTGTAAAGAGTGCACAGAGGCCTCAGGAGGCAAAGAAGACACAAAACACAGGGGTACTGCTGTTCTCAGGGAAGGCAAGGTCTTACCACCTCCAAATTGCATCAGCAGGACCTCAGGACAGTCTATGTCGATGATGTCCACCCTCTGTGTCCTTAGGAGCATGCTTGTTGCTGCAAGAGGAGTCCCAGGGTACCAGTCATTGCCTTGGAAGGTGCCTGCTTGGAGCAGGGGAGTGATTCTGTCACTCCACGGGAGAATTCTTCAGTCCTTCTGGTGCAGGATGAAGACAGGGAGTTCCCAGAGCATGCACAACGTGGAAACTGTTGCAGTTGCTGACTTGGAGCTGAGGTTGCTTAAGAAAAGGGTCTCTTTTAGACACTTTGTTGCAGTTACAGCATTTCGTGGAGCAGGCTGTGGTTGATCTGAGGTCAGAGGATGCTGAAGTTGTTGCAGAGGATTCCTGAAGGAAACTTATAAGCAGAATCTGAAGAGAACCCACAGGAGAGACCCTAAATAGCCCTTAGAGGGGGATTGGCTACCTTATCAGGTATGGACCTATCAGGAGGGGTCTCTGACATCACCTGCTGGCACTGGCCACTCAGAGCCCTCCAGAGTGCCCCCACAACTTTCAAAGCAAGATGGCTGAAGTGTGGGACGCACTTGAGCAGCTCTAAGCACCACCTCTGGGATGGTGATAGACAGGGGAGTGGTCACTCCCCTTTCCTTTGTCCAGTTTCCCACCAGAGCAGGGGAGAAGAGGTCCCTGAACCAGTGTAGACTGGTTTATGCAAGGAGGGCACCATCTGTGCCCTTCAAAGCATTTCCAGAGGTTGGGGGAGGCTACCCCTCCCCAACCTGTAACACCTTTTTCCAAAGGGAGAGGGTGTAACACCCTGCTCTCAGAGGAAATGCTTTGTTCTGCCTTCCTGGGACCATGTCTGTGAGGTGGCAGAAGCTCTAGCTGCAATAGAAGCCTCAGATAGCTGGTTTGGCAGTACTGGGGGTCCATGGTGGAGTCCCCAGGATGCATGGAATTGGCTCCCCAATACCAGATTTGGAATGGGGGGGACAATTCCATGATCTTAGACATATTACATGGCCATATTCTGAGTTACCATTGTGAAGCTACATATAGGTATTGTCCTATATGTAGTGCACGTGTGTAATGGTGTCCCCGTACTCACAAAGTCCGGAGAAATGGCCCTGAACTATGTGGGGGAACCTTTGCTAGTGCAAGGGCACCCTCACGCATAGTAACTTTGCACCTAACCTTCAGCAAGTGAAGGTTAGACATATAGGTGAGTTATAAGTTACTTAAGTGCAGTGAAAATGGCTGTGAAATAGTGTGTGCACTATTTCACACATACTGCAGTGACAGTCCTGTGTAAGGGTTTGTCTGAGCTCCCTATGGGTGGCAAAAGAAATGCTGCAGCCCATATGGATCTCCTAGAACCCCAATGCCCTGGGTACCTAGGTACCATATACTAGTGACTTATAAGGGGGGGTCCAGTATGCCAATTGAAATTGGTAAATGAAGTCATTGGCCTACAGTGACAAATTTAAAAGCAGAGAGAGTATAAGCTCTGAGGTTCTGGTTCGCAGAGCCTCAGTGACGCAGTTAGGCACTACATAGGCAAACACATTAGGCCACAAACTATGAGCACAGGGGTCTTGGCTAGCAGGATCCCAGTGAGACAGGCAAAACACACTGACATATAGGTTTTTATCTATGAGCACTGGGGTCCTGGCTAGCAGGATCCCAGTGACACAGTAAAAACACACTGACACACACTCACAAATAGGCCAAAAGTGGGGGTAACCATGCTAGAAAGAGGCTACTTTCCTACAATATCTGATATATATATATATATATATATATACATATATATATATATATATATATATATATATAAATGTATATAAACACACACACACACACACACACATTACCATAGTTATAGTTATGACCTAGTTTCTATAGAGAAGAAAGTGTTTTTTACTTTCCTAAGGCCTTCATTTCGACCTCGGCGGTCTTTTCTAAAGACCGCCGAGGTACCGCCATGCTGAAGACCGCCAGTGCAGGCGGTTTTCCGCTCAGCGTATTATGACTGCTGGCAGCCCTCTGTCCTTTTTCAGACGGAGAGCCGCCAGCAGCCATACTGGCGGTCGAAGGGGAAGTGGAGGCTGCTCCACCTCCACTGCCCCGTCATCAGAACACCACCCACCGAATCACGTTCGATGATTCGGTGTGGGGGTGTTCTGGTGACGGGGAGCTGGCAGCGGAGCAGCCCCCATGGATCCTGTCCCCTCCCAGAGGATCAACGGACAAGGTAAGTTGATCATCCGTTAGGGTGGGGGGTGTTGTGTGCATGCATGGAGGTGTGTGAGTGCGTGTATGCATGCGGGCGTGTGTTGTGTGTATGGGAAATGTGTGCGGGTCAGTCTGTGTGCATGTCTGTTTGTATGTGTGCAGGTTTGTGTTGTTGTAGTGTATGTGTGTGTGTAGGGGTGTGTGTATGTGCATGTTGGGGGTGGGGGTGCGTGTAGGAGTGTGTGAATGTGCATGTTGGGGTTGGGGGCGGGGAGGGGGGTCCTGCCACCTTTGGGGGCTGGCGGTGGGGGTGGGGGGAGGACTCAGAGGTTGGGGGGAGGAGACCCCTATCAGTGCCAGGGAAGTGCAGAGTCACTGAAAAAAAAGAAAAGGGGCCAGGTTAGGGACACCCTGACCCCTTAGCTCTGGTGTTGGGGTCCCAGAGCCCCCCCAGGACAAAAAAAACTCTTTAAAAAAATTGCCACAATTTTGGGACAGTTCACAAATCCGTAAAAAATAAAGAAGAGGCACACTGGGCTGCCTCTTGTGCTTATTTATGTCCTGAGTGCTCTGTTTTAGAAGTATGCGGTGGGCACACAGCCCCCTGTGCTCCAGGGACCAACACCTCCCCATGGCAAAATGAGTAAATTATATACCCGAGGACTGCCACTTCCCCAGGGCTAATACTTTATTATATGCAGGGGGCAGCTTGGCCCCCACAGCCCCGGGGGCTCGCGGTGGGTGGTCCCACCACAGCTGAGGGGACCATCACCTCCTTGGGGCTAACTTTAAATTACATGCGGGGGCCACGTGGCTCTTGCCGGATGGCCAAGTGCCAGGGGATAGGTCTGGCCCAGGTAGGGGGGCAGCGCAGCCCCATACCAAAAAAGGCATATTAAGTTTGGGCCCTTGAGATGGGGTCCCTGGGGCCGAAATCCCCCCAAAACGTTTATTAGGCCAGACCCCGGGGAACAATCTGGGACCAATTGGCCCAGGGAGGGGGATCATGTGGGCCCCCCATGGAATTGTAGGGGGCCCCAGAGGATGGAGTCCCAAGGGCCAAAATCGACAGGCAGAGAAGGACTCCTCCCCCACGCTGGATATTCAGCTAAGGAGGTAGCTCGCACTGCCTACCCAGTAGAAAGTGCTCCAGTTTGATAAACATTTGTGCTAAAATGTGGAATCTTATTTGATAAATGAGCATGTGAGCATCAGTTCAGGTAATAATGCTCACTTCACAATAATTAAACCTCAAAAGGAAGCACTTACAAATATAAACGTAGAAGGTGCCCCAGTTGAAGCTGCACTTCTAGAAAAGACAAAGGATCCTAACTCCTGGGCTTGCCGAAGGTAAAGCAAGTGTGTTTACTCTTTGATTCCATATTGAAAAATTATCCAAATTCCTTCGTGCAGGTGAATGCATTTTTCATCTATTGGAACGCAATCAGACAATCTCACACCCACTCTCACTCCCACATAGACCCTCTCACACCCACCTCCATACACAGCCACTCCCACAGCCACTCTCACACCCAGAGACACCCTTTCAAACCTATTCTCACATCCAGAGAGACAGGACCTGCGGCCGACTCCCGCTGCACACGGCCAAAGGTTGTTTGCCGCATGGGATTGGTTGGTTTGGGCTTTGGCCACAGGGACTTGCCACAGACCAGGCCCTGCAGCTGATCCCTGCCACACCCAGCCAAAGGCCATGTGTGGCGATGGTTGGATTAACGTATAGTAATGAACATTACTATATGCCAAAAAAACATAGAAACTCACTTGCAAAAACCATAGGTTACAGGGACGTAATAGTTAGGAAATAGAATTAAAAGAACCTTAAAATTTCACTTAAAAAACCTAAGGTTACAGGGATGTTATTGTTAGGTTCTGAATTTGCATACAGTCTCACAACCGCTCTCACATCCAGGGACACCTTTTCACACCTATTCTCACACCCAGAGAGACAGGCCCACTGCACATGGCCTAAGGCTGTGCACAGCATGGGGTTGTGTGGTTATTGTTAGGTTTTGAATTTACATACACTCTCAAAACCACTCTCACACCCAGGGACACCTTTTCACACCTATTCTCACACCCAGAAAGACAGGCCCACTGCACACGGCCTAAGGGTGTGCACAGCATGGGGTTGTGTGGTTAGCGGGGTTGGCTGCAGGGGCTGCCTGTAGGCCAGGCCCTGTGGCCGCACCCTGCTGTGCATGGCCAAAGGATGTGCATGGTGTTGGTTTGAGTGGCTTTTTATAGGGGGTTGGCCCTGTGGCCAACTCCCACTGTGCACGACCAAAGGCCGTGCCTGCCAGTGGTTGGATTAAGGTATAGTAATAAAAATTAATTTACATTAAAAAAACATGGAAGTTCACTGAAAACATAGAGATTAAGAAATAGAATTTAAAAAACCTTAGAAATTCCCTAACAAAAACAAAGGTTACAAAACAAGAGAAATTCAGCAGTTACTGTTAGAGTTATTTCAAGTGACTGTAACTCACAGCCTGAGGTATCTATAACTCATGCCCTCCCCATGCACTGCTAATTACTCCAGATATTACAGCACTCATGACAACTTCTATAACATCAATAAAAATACCAATGAAATATGAGAAGTCAAATTATTGAAGAAAACAACTGTGCATGGCGGAGACACGAGCTATAGTTACCTCAGGCTGTGAGTTATAGTTACTTGAAATAATTATAACTATAGCTGATAAATGCTGGATTTCTCTAGGTTTGCGCAAGTAAACTCAGAACCTAACTCTAACATCCCTGTAACCTATATTTTCTAAATATAACATCCCTGTAACCTTTGTTTTTTCAGTGAATAATAAATATATATGTATGTATATATATATATATATATATGTACATATATATATATATATATATATATATATATATATATATATATATATATATACATACATATATGTATCTATCTTAAAGGTTAAAAATTTGTCATAGTTAGGAAAACGTAATTTCCCAAACCAAGTTTAAACTACACCAACTTATACAATTCTACAAATTCGAAATTTATAGTTATAACTTCCATTTACAATACACTATTTTCAGCTTGCTTGCTAGAATACACTAACTAAAAAATAAACTGCTTTTCCGTAGAAAGAGACAAAAGCATTTTTTGGGTTGCTAACACCTTTGGTCCTACTTAGCGAATCACCTCAACACTTTCCAAAAAACAGTTTGTCTACGTCAGCTCCTTCCTGAAAAGCTTTGGAGTGCCCTTCAAGCAGGGGCCGAGAAAAAAGGGGGTCCTAAGACTAAAATCCTCATGCATTTTCCATAGACTCCTTTAGGCCGGGCTACAGCAAAAACTGCTAAATTTGTCAGAAGCTAGATCTTGGGTGGCATATCGTGCTTTTTGTGATTTGGTGTAAATCCGTTCAGTAGTTTTTGAAACATTAAGGGTAAAAAATATTTGTATATTTTGGCAACTGGGCTTACGAGAGTCCTGTGAGCCTCCCACAAGAGTTTGAAATAAAAAATAGATCCATGTGATTGATCGAGAGGAACTTTTTCCCCCATGAGCCTTCATACTCTTGTGGGAGCAAGAGGCTCCCACAAGTCTCAAGAGAGCAAGAACTCTGTTGGAATTTTAGAAATGAAATGGCTGCCATTATTGTTTACCATGAGAAATTAGAGGTTTTGTTGAAATGAAGTAAAAAAGATCTATAACGGGGCAGTGGAAGGGCATGCTGACCACCTAGATTTAGAGAGGAGGTGTCAAAGGGATAACTACTGTAAAGATTATAAATGTATGCTGTTTTAACTAATATTTTCGATTTTGTGGGACTCTCTTGAAATCTTGAATAGTACAAATGAGTAGATGAATTCACAATACATTTGATTAGTAGAAATGGATATTGTTGTTCTTGTTTTTTATTATTACATGGTTGGAGAAATGCTGTGATGTGTGCTGCAGATTGAGCTAGAGATAACTCAGTTTGTCCGTGGTGCTTTGGAGAAGAAGGGTGTTTGTTTGAGTTGTGCTTCCCTGAAGTGAAATTATGTGGATTTGAAAGACACTTCTGTCTTCATCTACATTTAAGAAGGAACTTCAAGTTCAGGTATCTAATATCATATTTAATAAACTATGTTGTGAAGTGTCATTAAGTGTAATACTTTTGGCAAACTTATTCTGCACTATGTTTACAGGGTGAAAAGCTGTTTGAGGAGGTGTAAATGTGTTGGTATAGCTTTTGGGAGGTAAACATTATAAAGCAGAGAAATGTAAACAAGGTTTGCAGATTGTGTTAAAAATGGAGTGTTTCAACTGTATGCACTTGACAGTAAAGGAAGTACTGTTTCCTAAATTATAAAACAAACAATATAATCATACAAGCTCTACTGTTGTTATAAACCTCATTGTATATATAAATTATAGCCCCAAGAGATGTTTTAGAGGTGATATTACTATTTCTAGAGTGAAACACTATGGTGAGTGTTAGAAAATGTGTGTTATGATGAATAAGTAACTTCAGAAACTGTTATGGAAACAGAGTTAATGGCATGTTATAATTTAATTGAAAAACATATATAAAAATAGACCTGTTGAGAGTATGGTATTTTACCGGATAAATGAATAAGAAGCTACTGGTGCACTAGATATAAATATGCGATGTCGGTAAACAATGTAGTAAAGCTTAGACAATATACTGATGTAACACTTTTATGAATTATTAATCAGTATGTAATTTGTATCCTTTTTGTTATTTTGTTTTTTTTAGGTTGAAAATAGAAACTTGTGTCAGAGGAAATAAAGCAAAAAGGGGGATGACATTTGCACCTGCTGATGAGTGTCCAAAAACGTATATACATATTGAAGTGCCCCTAGGGCCTGTTTCAGACTTTCAAAGCTGGGCATCATACAGAATTCTGCAAATGTGGTGGAGCGAGAGGAACTGTGTATTTCAGCAGCATGTGATCTCAGCTTGCAGTGCTTGGAGAAGGATGTTAAGTATGCACCAGAAAGAAAACCTGTATCCCACTTGGGAATTACTTAAAATTGGAGGTGGCTTAAGTGATTTATTTATTTCAAAGGACTGCAAAATCAATCACGAAATGCTGGTTGGATTTCAATATGGATAAAATGCACATTAAATGGAGATCATGCCTATTTAAGCAGAGAAAGAACAGACATTAATATTTCTACCATTTTGGTTGTAGTATCACATACAACAAGTATTTAAAAGTGATTGCAACACAACACTTCTAATAGTTGACAAAGTCTAAACAAATAGCCGGAACCCATTGTAAATGATAAAATGAGAACCTGTCTGAGTGGATTAAAGTCATGCTCCTCAAGCTAGAGTGCTGGTCTTTCTCTTCATTTTAGAGGAAAAAAGTGTCTATAAAGGTGGAACGACTTTCTATATACAACCAGTGTTTTGGAAGCACACCGGCATCCGCAAGCAGCAGTGTATAGTTGTTTGATTAATTTATTTATTGGTTGTTAATATAGTTTGTTAATATAGTTGTTGTAGTTGTGTATTGTTGTTAAATAGTTTTTTGTAATAAAAGGGTTTAAAGGTACTTATGATTTCTTTGCTCAATACTTATTTTAAATGTCAATTTCATCATCTTAAGGGACTGGAAATATGCTGCTGCATGCATATGTATCTCTATTGTAGTATGCACATCTTTTATTCTAGAGACACTTGGCAATGGGGAAGAATATTATTTTTTATGTGGCTATGTTGACTTGTCATGCAATAGTGAGGTGTTAGTACAGAGATCAGTCCTTGTCCTCGCTTTTGAATAGGAACCCCTGATACAAGAGTGAGATATTGGCACAGAGAGTAGTGCATCTTTATATTCTAGTAGGCACTCCCAGTACCTGCTATCACAGTATTATACATAACTATATACTATGGACATTCATCACAATGAAGAGAGGTATGTGCAGAAAGAACAGCCTTAACCCACAGTCTACTTTACACATATGTTAGTCTGGGAAGATGCCTCAACAGACAAGGTAGTGTGTTTCCATACCATAGGCATACCATAGTCTCTGTAGTTGCTATGTAAGACAGACTTTTCAGCAGATAGATAATTTCATCTCCACACCTCACTGGAACAGCTGTCATCCTGGAAAGAGTTGTGACCAGAGAGGTAAGCCCCCTTTCACAGTCTAATTTGGACATCCATCATCTAAGAGGCCGGTCACAGGAGAGGGGCCAGTCACTCTCCACACTGTACTATGGAGACTGTTTTCTTTAGCACAAACGTTATTGCGTTTAAAAAAAAGATTGCAGTAATCATACAGCTTCAGTGCAGGGAAAGACTCATAATTACATAAAAATTAACAAAATATATGTGAAACTGTTTTTGCATAACCATGGAGACACAGATAGATGACATACTGCAACATTGCACATTTTGGCTACAGTTATGAAAGAGTACAACAAAAGTACTGAAGTGAGGGATGGTGTGGGTCCAGGCTTGTACTAATGCACAACTGGTCCTATGTATAGGAGGTGGCATCTATAAGGAACGGGATGGGAAATGTTCACCTCCCATCACAGTTGTTAATTTTCATCCTTTTGCCCCTTAAATTGCTCTAACACTATATCCAACTCTAAGGTAATGAGTACATTCCGTAAGCCTCTACCTTATTCCCTATGTAAGCCTATGCTCTCTGCCAGTACTATGGAGACTTATGATGGAAGAGAGATCTGTCAGGAAACCGGACAGTTCTTCCCAACAGCCTACAATTTATACTTACCAGCATATTTATTATTATTTCCTTGGGGAGAGGTCTCAGTGGAGAGGCCAATACTTGCTATGCTTGCTATGGAATAGTGAGGTTTCACCTGTGAGGTAAATACCTTCTCCACCCCACTATACATACTAGTGAGCCTGAGAAAAGATGTGAGTGGAGAGGCAGTGTCTCTTTACACCTTACTCTACTCACTGGTTACCTTCATGCAATGTGTCAGTGGAGGCCAGTCTCTCCCAATACTCTTCTATACACAGTTGTTACACTGTGGAAAGGTGACAGTGAGATTGCAGTTTCTCTTTACACCCTACTATGCACTGTTGTCATACTGTGAAAAGTTATCATTGGTGGAATCTACTTTCTCCCCTCACCCTACTAATAGGGACTATAAGACATAAGTACTGTAATAAAGGAATGTGTAAATTCATCCTCTAAGACAATTTGACAATCTTGCAAGACTCTTGCTGAACCGTAAAAAAAAAAGAGGTGTGGTACACAAACTCTTGAAGCAAGGTGTTACTGGAGACACTTTCTGTCCCCACACCCTCCTATAGACACCTGTAGCCCTGAGTAGAGGTGTTACTGAGGTTACAGAGGTTGTAGCCAGTCTCATTTGTAAATCCCCTAATTTTACTATCCTTGGGGATTTCAATATCCATCTTGATAATAAAGACTGTCCTCAAGCTAAATTACTATTAGCTTCTCTCACTGCGCTTGACTTAACTCAACATGTAATTGGATCCACTCACATCAAAGGCCATACTTTGGACCTTATATTCAGCAATTTCCCTGATCTTACTGCCCTGCCTCCTTTGCCTCTAACTTGGACAGATCACTCCCTTCTATCTTTTTCTTTCCCCTATAATGTCATGCGAGATGTGCAATCTAGCTCTTTAACCTCCGGGCGCATCTGGTCAAAGCTGGTTTCCAGTGAGTGGCACGCTGCTCTCCAAGCCTCCCTTAGGTTCAATAGCTTTCCTGCCTCTGCCTCTGCAGATTCGTTTGATGAGTGGATTTCCTCCTCTTTGGATGGTATTCTGCCTATTAAATCAAGAGTCAATAAGCTATCCCATAAGGCTAAACCCTGGTTCTCTCCCTTCTTATTAGATTTGAGAAAGAAATGTAAAAAATGTGAAAGAATCTGGAGAAAGAATTACAGCCCCTCCGACAGAGAAGTTTATAGGCAATCCATCAGACTCTATCACCAAAATATCAAAGCCGCCCAGTCCACCTACTATGGCACTAAAATAGAAAACTCTTCCTGCTTACAGAAGGAAATTTTTCAGATCTTTAAAGAACTCACCATAACCCCTATGCCAGCCCCTCCCACAGAGGCCTCCATTGAATATAGTAACCGTTTGGCATCTTATTTCCATGATAAAGTCATCAAGATATATTCTGGGTTCTCTTCCTCTCTTCCCCAGGAGTCATCAGAAGATCAAGCTATGGACCCCGTCTTTTCTGGAATTTCACTAACTGCTTTTGCACCTCTTACGGATGCCGCAACAGCCAACCTCCTCCTCAAAATTAAATCGGGCTCTCCCCTTGATCCCGCTCCTCCAGCCATTCTCTCACGGGTTTCAGATATTGTTGTTCCTCCTCTCACAAAAATACTGAATCACTCCTTATCTTCAGGTTCTCTCCCTTCATCTTTCAAGAACGCCACTATTAAGCCTCTTCTAAAAAAGCCTAAGCTGGATCCTTCTTTATTGGAGAATTATAGACCTATTGTTCTTCTTCCCATCTCAGCAAAAATCCTGGAGAAACATGTCAACTATCAATTAACCAGTTACCTGTAGAGCCACGAACTCCTCCACCCTACTCAAATGGGCTTTAGAGCTCATCATAGCACGGAGTCAGCTCTCCTTACAGTGACGGAGTCAGCCCGTCAACTTTTGGATCAAGGGGCTTACGTTGCCGTCATTCTACTTGATCTTAGCGCAGCTTTTGATACGGTGGACCATAATCTTTTCTGCTGCAGGCTCTCTGAATTAGGGATAGGAGGTTTAGCCCTGTCTTGGCTCTCTGCCTTCCTTAAAGGAAGATCCTTTGAAGTTTTGGATCGAGCCTTTTTCTCTGAGATTTTTCCATTGACTTGTGAACTCCATCAGGGCTCCTCCCTGAGTCCGACTCTTTTCAATGTTTATCTATCCCCACTGGCTAAAGTGATTGTTCCTTATAATTTTTCCTTGGTCACCTATGCCGACGATACCCAGCTTGTGGTATCACTATCTAGTTCTGGGGATTCATCTGCGGCCAATCTTTCTTGCTGTATGAAGGATATTGGAGACTTGATGATTCAATCTAAGCTTAAATTTAATGATGGAAAATCAGAAGTTATTGAGTTGGGTAATGGTTCCCCAGCCTCCCCCCTCTCATCGCACTCAGAGGTTTTTAACAACCTTCCTCCCCCCAAGGCTCAGGTAAAAAGCCTTGGTTTTTGGTTGGATTCTCGCTTGACTATGGATTTTCAAGCTAAAAAAGTCTCTTCTACATGTTTTGGTATCTTAAGAGTCCTTAGGAAGGTTTTTAACCTTCTACCCTCCACAGCTAGAAGACTCCTTGTTCAAACTCTGATTCTTTCCTGCCTTGACTACGGGAACTCTCTGTTTTTCAGTTCCCCGGCCTATGTGATAAAGAAGTTGCAGACAGTACAGAATGCAGCAGCCAGACTCCTTACTGATCTTCCCAGACATCTGTCTGCAAAGCCGGCTCTTTCAATACTCCACTGGCTCCCTATCAAGCAGCACACCCACTTTAAAGCCCTGTGCATTGTTCACAGGGCCCTCCATAATAAAGGTCCGATGTTCTTTAGAAAACGGATCCTTATCTATGCCCCTCCCGAAGTCTGAGATCTTCCTCCTTCCGACATGTTAATATCTTTCGGTTCAAGAGAGCTTGGGGAGCCAATTCCTTCTCCACCAAGGCCGCCCGCCTTTGGAATGCTCTTCCCTCTGAGCTCCGTCATGAACCCTCAGAACAGATTTTTAGGAAGAAACTCAAAACTATCCTTTTTTGTAGCTAATTTTCTGGATCTTCCTTGTCTCTGGCAGTAGTCATGTTATGTTAGCGCTGGGATGCCTTAGGGTAACTATGCGCTTTATAAGTCCATAAACTAAACTAAACTACTGAAGAACTCAGGCCCTCATTATGACATTGGTGGTAAATACCACTTACTGCCATGCCGGCTTCTGCGAACATAACGGCGCCATGGCGGATAACCGCCAACCATATTATGACACACACATACCAATCTGTCACAATACAGCTACACACACAAGTCCGCCAGCCCAAAGGTCAGTGATAAACTGTCGGCATATAAACCCACACCGTTACACCAACAGAACAATGCCTATCACATTATGGCCCACGAATCACTGCGGTGGACATTCAATGGCTGTAAAATATTGGCGGTACATACCGACATGCTCAAAATACACACACACATATAAAACGACACCACATTGGTCAATTCAAACTACACACAACTGACACCCATACACACACCACACCCACACACCCACACCCCTATAAAACACACACCCACACTACCCGCAACCCATTACGACTACAAAGCATTGCCACCAGAGAGAAATACAGCAAGAGCACCCACATGACCAGAGCCACATAACACCATCACCTATACACCATCCACGCACCTTACATCACACACCCGAACACATCACCCCACACACCCTCACCTACACCACTCACACTCGCACTACACCCATAGCACCACAACAACACCCCAGGTTCTCAGAGGAGGAGGTGAGGGTCATGGTGGAGGAAATCATCTGGGTAGAGCCACAGCTATTTGGATCACAGGTGCAGCAGACATCCATTGCAAGGAAGATGGAGCTATGGCGGATAATCGTGGACAGGGTCAATGCCATGGGACAGCACTCCAGAACAAGGGATGACATCAGGAAGAGGTGGAACGACCTACAGGGGAAGGTGCGTTCTGTGGCAGCAAGACACCAGCTCGCAGTACAGAGGACTGGCGGTGGATCCCACCTCCTCCCCACAACTTACAACATGGGAGGAGTAAGACTTGGCAATCATGCATCCTGAGGGCCTGGCAGGAGTAGGAGGAGGACTGGACTCTGGTAAGTCAAATCTCTATTACTATCACCCCCCTGCCTGCATGACATCACAAACCCCCACCCTTTCCCTTACTCCCATCACTCAACCACCTCCCACATACCCCAACATCACAACCCAGTCATCCCAATACCAAGGACTGCATGCAGCACCAATGCATGGACACTCCTCACAGACCTTCATGGACACCTATCACCGCTGCATGTACACAGGAGAGAATCACCTAGCCCACCAAATAACAACTCACACAAGGCAAATCTGCAAGGCAAAAACAACTATAGAGGGCAATACACCCATGCACAATATGTCATACGCAGAAACAATAACACTGCAATTACATCCCCACAGGTATCACAGCCAATGTCACCAGATAAGAGGTGCCAGCAACATTCAGTACCCCCACAGAAGAGGCCCACAGTGATGACAGCAGCTCTGGCACCTGGATCTGGATGACCAACCTGGCACATCAGGGATCTCCGGACAGTCGGTTACCCAGACACAATCTCAAACCAGCACAGAGCCTCCCCCCTCAGGAAACACCACCACAGCACACACCCAGCGGGCCCATACCTCTGTCCCCAGGACAAGTCAATCAGCAGTGTGCCCACCACTACAGGGACCCCAGGCCACCCCACAAAAACAGGGACCTGGGGTCAGTGGCAGTGGGCACACGGTTCAGGGGACAGAGGCACAGGACAACAGGGAAGCTAGGAGGACTGCTCTGTGACTGGGGAGGACAGGCCCAAGGAACTGACTCTTCAGGAGACACTCACCACCATGCTGGGATATACCAACATTTCCAGGATACGCTAGTCCAGATACTGGACAAGTTGCAGGAGAACATGCGGCTGCAGGAGGGACAGTAGCAGGGGATCAGGGAGGACTTGAAGGACATCAATACCACCCTGGTCTCCATTGCAGGGGTGCTGGCTGACATGGCCAACACTATGAGGGAGGCAGTGGCACACCACTGGGCCCCTGACACTAGCCAAACCGATGTACAGCCCTCCACCTCCGCTGCCCTTAGTGGACAGGAGAACTCGCCACAGGACCAGCAGGTCACCAGCACCCCTCCCCTGCAGAAGAAGAACCACCCTGCAAACATTCCCTGTGATCCAGGCAGAAGCCAGAGACTATTGCTAAGACCCCTGCCAGGAAATAAGACTCTCCTGATTGTCACCCTCATGTCCCACTCTGTCACCCTGTCCAGTTTGAACTGCCATTGCTCCCCTTCCTATGTCTCTTTGGACAATGCGCCTGTGATACAAATAGACTGGACTCTATCCTGGACTTTCCTCAATCATCACCCTAGCCCATTACACTTCCCCCTCTAATTCTTAGCACTTAAATAAACACCTGTTCAAAAAATATGATTATGGAGAATGTCAAATGATTTAAGTATGTATTCGTTTATCAAGGTTTAAACATTACAATTCAACTGTACAGTAATGTATACATAGGAAAGACCTGTAGTTGGCTGCAGTGAACACACCAGGAGTGATAGTGGGGCACCAATATCTGCAAATAGCGATGTCAAAGGGTACATTGAGTGGCCATGGAAGTGGGAAAAACAGCCTGCCAGTGACAATCTCAAACAAAACTGTCAATTAAATGTGAAGTTACACTGTCTTACCTGTGTGTCATTGGAAGAATTGACAAATAATTGCACTTCTGTTGTCCTCATCCTCATCCTCTGCCTCCTCATCTTCACTGTCCACAGGGTCCACTGCTGCCACACGGCCATCTCCAGCCTCCTCCTCTTGCAGAAAAGGCACCTGGAGATGCAAGGCAAGGTTGTGAAACATACAGCATGCCACGATTATCTGGCAGACCTTCTTGGGTGAGTAGCACAGGGATCCATCTGTTAGATGGAGGCAACGAAACTTGGCCTTCACGAGGCCAAATGTCCTTCTTCTTGTTCGCCCATGTGCCTCATTGTAACATTCCTCTGCCCTTGTCCTGGGATTCCTCACAGGCTTCAGTAGCCATGAGAGGTTGGGGTAACCAGAGTCAGCTGCAAATATGGAGGGACAACTGTTAGCCACACACTAACCCTTAGGGCCTACACCTTACCCATACACCAACATATACTGGGTGGGAACCAGGGCTCCCCTATTAGCCACACCCTGTGCCTCTGGAGTTGGGCCATCGCATTTGGGATGCTGCTATTCCTCAGAATAAAGGCATCATGCACAGAACCAGGATACTTTGCATTGACGTGGGAGATGTACTGGTCCACCAGGCACATTCATGGAGTGAAAGCTCTTTCGATTTCTGAACACCTGTTCATTTTGCCGGGAAGGGGGGGAATGCAATATGTGTTCCATCAATAGCCCCAATAATGTTGGGGATATGTCCCATTGCATAGAAATCAGCTTTCACTGTGGCCAAATCCTCCACCTGGGGGAAAACGATGTAGCTGCACATGTGTTTAATCAGGGCACACAACACTCTGGTCAGCACTATTGAGAACATTGGCTGAGACATTCCTGCTGCCAAGCCCACTGTCGCTTGGAAGGAGCCAGTTGCTAGGAAATGGAGCCCTGATAGCACGTGCACAAGAGGGGGGATTCCAGTGGGGTAACGGATAGCAGAGATTAGGTCAGGCTCTAATTGGGCACAAAGCTCCATGATTGTGGCCCTGTCACGTCTATAGGTGAGGATAATGTGCCTGTCCTCCATTGTTGCCAAGTCCACCAGGGATCTGTACACGGGGGTGTCTCCATTTCCTATTCATCCGCAGCAGTTGCAAACTATGGGGTAAAATAGTGAGCAGCTGGTGATTATCTCTTAATTCCAGCCACTACAGTACAATGCATGTTGTGATTGTAACAGTATTTTGTTGGAGATGTCCAAATGGTGCACCTGTGTACTGTGACAGTTAGGATCCATGGCCTGCTTCCCCCTAAAATGGCGTCTGCTTGTCTTGTATGGAGGGACAGGTGGAAATGAGGTATTCCTCTGAAGTTGTGCGCCATTGCGGGAGGCGGTCGAGAACTGCCATGCAACTCATCATTGGTTAACACTGGGCCCTATGGGGTACAGTGGCCAATGGTGATGTACGGTGGCAGTGACGGTACGCACCGCTGTGGACGTGACCGCCATTTTCTAGCTGTGCACTCACTTGCTACCTGACCTTCAACAGGAGAGGACCTACACTGCATGTGCTGCTGTGACCTGTGTCTGGAACTAACCATGGCTCGTATGACTGGGGAAAGTGCCCCTGCCTTCACCTCGGCGAAGTTGGAGCAACTGGTGGATGGGATCCTACCTCAGTACTGAATGCTCTATGGGCCTCCAGACCAACAGGTGAGTACACCGTGAGTATGATACACGGTGCATGAATGCATGGAGTGCTGTGTGTGAAGGCCTCATGTAGGGTGTGGGTGGTGGATGGGCCCTGGGCAGCGTGCAGCATGTATGATCAGCCATGTCTGTGCTAATGGGGATGGGAAGGGGCATGGTGGGCCATTAGTGTAACAGGCAGGACAGTTGGACTAATACCTTTCTCGGTGTCTATTTCCCTGCAGCTCAGCACCCATCAAAAGAAGGGTATATGGTGTGCCATCACAAAGGACGTGCGGACCCTGGGGGTCTATGGCAGGCGGAGCACCCACTGTCAGAAACAGTGGGAGGACCTGAGATGCTGGGCACGAAAGACTGTGGAGGCCCAGCTGGGGATGGCAACCCAACAAGGAACGTGTGCCCGTCGAACCCTGACCCCCCTGATGGCCCGCATACTGGCAGTGGCCTATCAGGAGATAGATGGGCGCTTGGGGTCATCACAGCAGCCACAAGGGGGTGAGTACAGTACCCCAATATACAAGTTGCACCTGGTGGGGTGGTATGTGGGTGGGGGCCCTGTGGGTGCCCCTAGGCCATGCCTGGCATTGCAGGGTAGGTCCCATGTTGGCCAGGGTTCTGATGTGAAAGTACTCCAACCAAGCTAGTAGGCATCCACTACTGGGCAGGGGTCTGTGGGTCTCCTGGTGACTATCATTGTGACTGGTAGTGCATTGCCTAAAGCGTAGGGCTGTTCCCTGTGTGTGAGTGTGTCGTGTATGCCAACGGTGGTGTTGGTGCCACCATTGACCAAGTGTATCCTTTGTGCCCCCCCCTTTTTGTTTTGTCACCCTGTCCTTATGTGCATTAGCATAATCTGGCGGAGGAGCAGAGACACCAGCAACGGAGGGAGCTGCATCCCACAGGACCCAGAAGGCCGAATCCACCAACGGTGAGGGCACCAGTGGGACGGAGGGCGAGGGGAGCACCACGGCGGAAACAGGAGGGGACAGTTCGGACACAGATACCTCCTCTGATGGGAGCTCCCTGGTTGTGGCAGACACTTCTGTGCCCACCCCAGCTACAGCCACCACCCCCTATACCAGCACCACCCTCCCAGCAGCGCCTCAGCGAGTTTCCCGTGCCCGCTCACCCAGTAGGGTGGGCATCTTCTTTGCCCCAGGCACCTCAGGCCCTGCCCCAGTTAGCCCTGCCCTGAGTGAGGAGGCCATTGACCTCCTGCAATCCATCTCTGTTGGGCAGTCAACCATTGTGAATGCCATCCAGGGGCTGGCAGCCCAAATGCAACAGACAAATGAATTCCTGGAGGGCATTCACTCTGGCTTGGCGGCTGAACATAGATCAATCCAGGCTCTGGCCTCGTCTCTGATGGAAGCCATTGTCCCTGTTTCCAGCCTCTCCCGCCAACTTCCTCTTCCCAATCCCATTCCCCTCAACCCTAACCTATCCCAAGCACGCAGTCAGGACAGCATGAACCCAGGACAACACACAAGAGTGGACATGGCAAACACAAGCACCACACTTCATCCCACAGGCAATCAAACAAACACCATCCAGAAGCAGAGATACCAACATCCACTGCCTCCACTGTGGTCTCCTCCTCCTCCACCTCCCTCCCAGTTTCATCTCCACTCACACCTGCATGCACTACATCCTCATCCCCTACCCCCATCACCAGCACACCTACCAGCACACTCCCCTCACTGTCAGTCATCACCCCCACTTCCATGCACACGTCCCCTGTGTCCTCTCCCACTGTGTCTGTGCCCCCTCCTTCCAAAGTACACAAACTTAAGCACTCAGACACCCAACAGCCATCCATCTCACAACAGCATCCAGCCCATGCACCTGCACCCAAACACAGCAGACAGACACTTCCTACCACCAGTCCCGCTTCCTCCACTCTCAAACCATCTCCCTCTTCCCGCCCCAATGTCCCTAAGAAGCTTTTCCTCTCCACCAATGACGTCTTCCCTACCCCTCACCCCACCCCGTCCCTCATGTCAGGCCAGGGCAGTCAAAACCCAGGCAAGCACCTCAGCCACCCAGTCCACGGGCACAGTAGTGTCCCCAACTACTCCAGGAGGGAAAGGATCCCGGCCACCCACCAGGCAGACGGACAGGGTGCCAGCCCCAAGTGCATTGAGGAAGGGCAAGGAGTCAGCCCCAGCTGCATTATGGAAGGGCAAGGAGGCAGCCCCAGCTAGAAGACGGAAGGGCAAGGAGGCAGCCTCAGCTGCAGGATAGAAGGGCAAGGAGGCAGCACCAGCTGCTGGAAGGAGGAGCAAGGGGCCTGCAACAGCAGGCAGTAGAGACAAGGGGCTTGGTGCAGGGACTCAGTCGGAGCCCCGACCACCAACCATGCTGGTGCAGCTTTCCAAGGCTGCAGGGGAAGGGCTGGAGCCTTCCGCCACCACTGCCAGCACTGCCACCTGCACCGCCACCAGCACCGCCACCAGCACCGCCACCAGAACCACTGCCAGCAGCAGCAGCCCCAGTGTGCAGCCATCTGAGGATACAGGAAAAGGGCTGGAGCCTCCCCCACAACTGCCAGCACCACCACCTGCACCGCCACCAGCACCACCACCAGCAACACTGCCAGCAGCAGCAGCCCCAGTGGGCAGCTGTCCAAGGTTGCAGGGGAAGGGCTGGAGCCTCCCCCCACCTCTGCCAGCACCACCACCAGCACCACCACCAGCACCACTGCCAGCAGCAGCATCCCCACTGGGCAGCCGCCCAAGGCTGCAGGGGAAGGGCTGGAGCCTCCCCCCACCACTGCCAGCACCGCCGCCTGGCCCACCACCTGCACCACCACCAGCACCGCCACCAGCACCACTGCCAGCAGCAGCAGCCCCAGTGGGCAGCCGTCCGAGGCTGCAGGGGATGGGCTGGAGCCTCCCTCCACCACTGCCAGCACCGCCACCTGCACCACCACTACCACCACTGAGCAGCCATCACCGACGGTGGACAGTGTGTAGTCCTGCCTCCATGGGCTGTTGTGCGTCCTGGCCCCAGAAAATCCTGTGGGTCTGACACCCAGGTGAGAAACTGTGACCTTGCACTCCCCAAGATCTGCATCACTGGGCACATTGCCCCCTCCAGAACCAGTGGAAGAAGCCATCCACTCAACCCTTCCTCCCTGGGATGAACCTCATTGGGCACAATGCCCCCTCCAGAACCAGTGGAAGAAGCCATCCATTCACCCCATCCTCCCCAGGACGAAGCTCACTGGGCACAATACCCCCTCCAGAACCAGTGGAAGAAGCCATCACTCACCCCATCCTCCCCGGACAAAGCTTAGTGGGCACAATGCCCCCTCCAGAACCAGTGGAAGAAGCCATCCACTCACCCCATCCTCCACAGGACGAAACTCACTGGGCACAATGCCCCCTCCAGAAGCAGTGGGCAAGTCATCCACTTGAGAGACTGTGGCCTTGCACTCCCCAAGACCAAGCACAGGGAATGTTGCCCCTTCCAGAGCCAGTGGGCAAGTTACCCACTTGAGAGACTGTGGCCTTGCACTCCCCAGGACCAAATACAGGCCATGTTGCCCCCTCCAGAGCCAGTGGGCAAGTCACCCACTTGAGAGACTATGGCCTTGCACTCTCCAGGACCATGCACAGGGCATGTTACCCCCTCCAGAGCATGTGGGCAAGTCACCCACTTGAGAGACTGTGGCCTTGCACTCCCCAGGACAGAGTAATGGGCATGTTGCCCCCTCCAGGACCAGTGGCATTGTACCATCTTCTGGCTGAGGTGCCCCCCATTCCACATCCCCCTGAGGTGCCTGGCTATTTTCGACCTGATGCCCCTTCAGTGTTCTCTCCGTATTGTTGCAGGAGTGAGGTGGGGCCTTGGACTATGTGATGTGGCCCTGTGGCCCACGGACATTGAGGACTGGGCAGTGTCCCAAAATTTGTAAATATTTATATACTTGTTGATTTGGACGCACATATTTGTAGCATTTTATCTTATTACACTCACTTTAATCAATTCATTTTGTCCTTGCATTATTCCTGAGGGTTATGGGATGAATATGTAATGTTACTGCATCTGCTTGTGTGTATGGTGTTGGGGGTGGGGGTGTTTTGTGTTGGGTGTGTGTGTCACTCTGTTTTTCCTCCCCCCTCCCCTGTGTGCTAGGCGGCAGTACTCACCGTGGTCATCTTCGCCAGCGTTGCTGTTCATATTGGAACAGAAGGTAGAAGAGCATGGGGAACACATGCAACTCGGGCTCCATGGTGGCGTGGGTCTTCCTTGAGTGTCCAGAGGTGAGTCATTTCCCTTCTGTGCAGTGTTTCTGCCAGGCTTTTGATGTCATTGGTACCGCCCCTGAAAAGGTGGTGGATTGGTGTGTCATAATACAGTGGGTACAGTGGGCAGAACATTGTCTTCCGCCTTGCTGTAGGCGGTTACCGTTGTGGTGCCTGTTGATTTTGCCCTGGCGGTCGGTGTGTTAAAGTGGCTGTCTGTCTGAACGGTTTCCACCGTGGTCATAATTTCATAATTATTACCTCCAGCCTGTTGGTGGTATTACCGCCGCTTTATCACCAACCGCCAGGGTTTTAATGAGGGCCTCAGTCTCAGCTCCTCTCACACTATGCACTCCTGTCATACTCTGAAAAGGTCTTATTGGAAAAGCCACTTTCTAGCCACGCACTACTAGTGGGGAAAATAAGTACTTTAATGAAGGAAAGTGCAAATTAGTCCCCCAAAAAACATACCCAATCTTGCAAGACTCTCACAGGATCATAAAAAAAAGTAGTGGGGTTTAGGGAATCTTTATCAAGAGACAGGATACAGTACAGAGGCTGTGTGTTTGCAAAGTCTAACACTCACATCCTACTTTACAGAGCTACTGTGCATTAAATACAGTCTGAATGTTGGAGCTTGCAATACTCTCACAAGTGCTGCACAAATATACGAATGAGAGCAGGCATTTATGTGCTTCTGTGAGACTCTCACAGGTGTCAATATTACAAAACAAAGGGGACTCATATCATGACGTAATCACATAATATTGCAATATGGTGGTTCTGACGAGAGCCTTTGTGTTTATAGTGTGTAATGCTCAGTTACACTTAGAACCGGATATATTCCTTGATGTTATTAAGGAAGATCCATTCCCTTTGAAAACGTCTCCTTTATTTGGATTTCATTTCAAGTACAACACCTGTGATGGTGCCTAGGTCATTTGCCATCACAGTGAACTATCATCATGTCTGGAATCGAAAATGCATTCAACCATTGGTAACAGTTGATGCAACTTCATACCTCTATGGCCAATCCAAGTTATTTCCACGTTTGGAAATCCAAGATTCTTGTCAATATCACAACTAATGGCATGTTTTTAGCCCAGTGGATGAAGCTCTGTGACAATATGTAGAGGTGAACCATGGCGTTGTATGGAGGTTGCTGTCACAAGACGAGTATTCAGTAGAATAAGTAAGCTTCAGGAGATATGTAGAGTTAAACGAGGAGAGAAAAATAGGAGGGTGGCAAAATTAAAAATGCAACAGGCCAGTTTTTGGCAGTTAGAAATGTTAATTAGGTTGTGACCAAGGATTGTGTGTACGGTGCACAGTTGCTTAATAAACAGTATGTGCTTGGATGACTTTAAATTTTGGTGCAATCTCAAGAGAGGCTCATGAGAGCAAAACAAGAAGCGCTACCCTCTTAGACTGGACATGAGAGATTGAGTCCCTGACTCTTGGGAGAGTCTCGCAAGAGATTTTAAGAAGGGGGGGGAGAAAACAGTGGAAACTAAATAGATAATAAAACTAGAAGGTAGCTCTAAAAAGAGTTGTTATTGTTCACACTTTTCAACAATTATAAAACATTTTTGTGTGTTTTCAAACATTTTTGATCATTTGTTTTTAATTGGCTATAACAGCAAAAACAAACAATTTGAGGTGCTAAACAAACACCATCTCCTTGAAAACAAAAAGAAGAAGGACTTACAAAAAAATGATCAATAAAAACGCTCTGCTAGGGAGGCACTTATGTTCTTGAGCAAGCTTTTCCTGGGCAGACCTGCTTGACTCTGATGAAAAAAATGATCTACTTGCATAAGCAGCACTACAGCGCTTTATTCAAGCAAGCAGGGTTAACGTCAGCCTGTGTACTTAGAACCTGTGCATGTACAATGTTTCCTGGAGCAAATGATGTTGAAGCCCCTGTAGAATTGTCTAGGTCTGCACAGCCGACTGTGCCTGTGCAAGCCTTTGCAGATGCATAGACCTCAGGTGTTTTCACATCCCTGTGGTACTCATATTATGGGGCTTATTTACAAGCCCCTTGCGCCAACGCTGAATCACTTTTCCCATATAAATTACTTATTTTTGCAGACCCAGCTATACTCTTTGCTGCAAAGTTTGCAGGTGACATACTTGGCTAAAACCCTTTTTTGCATCTGGCCTCATTTCAAACAATTGTCACACCAAGGTTTCATTGGGTGGCTCAGGGTGCTCAGCTGGTGCAGAAGCCCCTAGATTTTCATCAGAATCAGATGAAGATATCTTTCTGTCCAAAGCCAAACAGGAAAGGAGAGCAAGCCAAATATGTGTACTCTCACAAGCATCCAACAGTGAGGATTGAATCTTCTTCTAAATAAAGACACCCCTGTTAACCAATCAGAATCCTTCCTTAGGGTTAGTTTCCTCTCCTCAGTCTATCACGATTGTCTCACAGGCATCTTTCAAGAGCATAAGAAAAAAATATTATGTTTATATCTTTTATAGAACAATACAAAATTCATTATCTTAAACAGCATGTCTAATATTCGATTTTGTTGGAAATGATGCTAAAACACTGAAATTAACTTAATTCTAAATATAGAATCTCACAAGTCGGGTGCGAGAGCCAAACAGGAAGTACAGCCCCCTTGGAGTCCACCAAGGGGATTGTGTGTCTGGCTCCCATGAGCGTCTCGCAAGAGTCATCACTTTAAAACAAATGTAAAGAAAAATCCAACCACCTTTTGTAGCTATTATATCATTAAATAGTAAAGAAATCTTATAATCACTCCCGAGATGGCTATGGGGTGGTAGGAGGACAGCTGTGTAGGATTCTTCCTTAGCTTCAGCAATGAGATAGTAAGGGATTCCCTGAGTGAGGGGGGCACTGTTTCCATGTCTAGTGCTTCATTGGACGACTGCAAGTTTTAGGGCCAAAGAAGCGGTCATAATACTCTAATGGAAAACCGACCATACCCGGTGACTTATTGCATGCCAGGTCATGGATGGCTCTCTTCACCTCAGCCACTGAAATATGGGCATCGAGGTCTTTGTACTCGAGCACTGAGATGTTAGTTAGGGGAAGGTTTGCTATGAAGGTGCCTGACACTGATAGGTGCATCTTTGGCTGTGCCTGATACAGATCTGAGTAAAAGTTATAGAAAGCTTGGATGATACTGTGCTAGTTTTGCAGGGGTGGACCATGGTCCAGCACTATCTCTGTGATTGAGGGTGCAGTGAGCTTCTTATGTGGCAGCCACGCCTGGAGGTGACCTTGCTTGCTGCCAGTAGAGTGCACCCGAGCACTGTTTGCTACAAAGTTGTAGAAGCAGAAGCGCTCCAGAAGAGCAACATGTAACATTTTGGCCTCTCAGACCGCTGTATGAGTATCTGCGTAGTGCAGGGCCCGGCACTCCAGTTCTGTTAATGCACCCTCTGTCTGAGTCAGGTGCCTCTCAACCCCAACAACTTTTTGAATGCAGACTCCTGCGTAACCACCCTAAACCAATCACACTCCACAGCTTATTTGGTGGCCGTGGCTTGGTTTTCAGTGAAATAGTGGCTTATGTGTGTGAGTTGGAAATCCTCAAAACTGGGGTCATTGAGTATTTTCTGGGGGCGTCGCTAGGTGCTGCCAGGTGATGCGCTTCAATCTATGTCTATGATATGGACTTCATGGTCAGATACGATGTGTCCTAAGTAGTCTGCGTGACTGAGCTGTGGGAGGATAGAGGCAGAGCAGAGGATGCGTTCAGTGCACACAAATAAATCATGGGGTTATGAGTAGTGTGAGCACTGCTCAGGGGTGGGGTGGTGCATCCTCCAGGTGCCAAGCAGTAACCAGTGCCTAGACCAGAGGACAACTTGCACTGAATGGAGGTGAGTAGGAGCCTAGGGGAGAGATGGGACCTGTCAAGATGGACATCTAGCATACCATTATAGTCCGCATCCAGTTCGATGTAATGCCCGGCCGTTGTGATAGGACCTCTGGCAGAGTGTCCCAGAAGCCAAATCGGTCTGTTTTAGGCACGTATATACAGTCTAGTAGCAGTAGGTGCATCTAAGTGTCCCTCTGAGAAGACACATCTGCCTTTGCTATCTATGACAGTGTTCAGTGTTGTGAGTATGGGCATCTGTGCCCTCCCTGAGTCGATTGTTCTCTGTTCCTTATCTGCTCTGAAGATCTAGTGTATGGTTGCGGTCTCTCATGGTGTAGGAAAGATAACTGATAGAAATAAAAAGGCTATAACAGTGATCGGGCTGGCAGCAACATGCTGCTCACCCGAACTGGGGTGAGACAAAGTCATCATGAATGGTGGGGTGGAGACAGCATTGCTTGGGTGGTCAGATAAGAGCCTCTGGGAAAAGAGGGGTGCTTCTGCAGGGCAATGGGAAATCCAAGTTTGATGGTGACCTGGTAGCATAGGCTCAGCCTACAGGCCCTGCGGCCATATCTGCCGGTGGAACAAATGAGAAAGCAGGCCCTAAAGGGGGCTCATTGTTCACAGAGGCATGAGGCCCATTGCCTCTGGATGGGAAGACGGTCATTGTAGAGTGGCTAAAACATAGGACAAGCGTGGTGATAGGAGGGCTAGAGTAAATCTTTGGGCATTTGCACTGTGACCTTTGAGCCCACTGTAGATTCTGGAGACAGGAGGAGATCCACCTCTATGCGATCATCACTGGCAGTGGAGGGGGCATGGTGTCCAAGGGTGACACAGGCTGGTGGAGTGACAAGGCCTTTGCGATAGCTAATCACTGACCCTACTGCAGCTCCTGCTGAGAGGGTGTTCTTTAAGGTCCAGGTGGTTCTCTCATCTGGCGATCTCAGCGTCCCTACCTCGGTTGGCTCTTTGGTGTTGTTCCTGTGCCGTGCAAGGAAGAGGAGCCCGGCACCACATGATGCTCTATCTCGTCCTAAGCAGAGGAAGGATCTGTAAAGAAGTAGGAGCGTTAGTCTTGAGTTTTGCTTGAAATAACAGCAAATGTTGAAGATGTATGTCCAAGAGCTAGCACTTCACTCCAAAAAAGGACAAACATTGTCGATGAACACCACACAAAGTCCAGGAAGACGGACACCCTGTTATTCTCTAATACCAGTGGCCCCGCTTGTTAGGCCGCTTGCAAGATTGCAAGTCCATCATTATAATGAAGGGGTTTGATGATGAAAGGGCAGAGCAATTAGCCTGGTGGTGGGTGGTGTGCAGGAACACGGTGGGCTCGCTCAAGGGAGAAGTACATAGATAGTTCTGAATTTGGGGTGAAGGATCGTATCTATTACTCTAGAAAAGGTATTTTAGAACTGGATTCTTCGGATCCCTACTAGAGTCCTACTGTGTGGAAGTTATTGGATCGTGCCCGGCATTCCTCATCTTCCACCCGGTCTTCAAGCTTTTTAAGGCATTCAGCGAGGTCCCAGGTAAATATCCCTTGGGATTCTAGTTGGGGCGTGACAGTGTGCGCTCTGTGTCTTTTACTCTTTTTTTTTAAACCAAATTTTATTGATTTTATACATAATTCAAAACAGTTTACATTGTATTGTCTTCTTCTCCATCTTTTTGTATATCATATTAGTTTCATTTATTCGTTCACTTAAACTGGTATATATTAAATTTTAATAAACATTATTTATTTGGTATTATCGAAATCCAACTCCCTTCCTCCCTCCCTCTTCCCACCCTAACCCCTCGGTCCGAATACTTATTTAGTGCTGGTACTTCTGCAATAGGAATTTTGGAGATTTTCAATTACTTTAATTGTGTCTCTGGGGGTAGTTTGCATGCGTAGGGGTCTGCTGAATTTGTCTGTATGATAGCTATGTTTAGTTTTTGATGGCTGACTGCTCTGGTGTATTTGTATAGGCAACTTGGGTGTTATTGTGGAGTGTTGGGGGGATGTTGTATGGTTAGTTCGGTTTTTAGTGAATCCATTATTAGTTCCCAGTTAGCTGATACTTCAGGAGGTCTGATCCCGGTTCTGGCTTCTTTTTGTAGCAGAGTGCCTTCAGCAGCAGCCCACCTGAGTAGTTCATTTTTCCAGCATGTCAGTTTAGGGCCCCCCGGGTTTTTCCAGTTGCTGGCTATTTCTCTTTTCGCCAGGGTTAGAGCTAGGTCTAGGAATCTGTCCGAGGCTTTATGTTTAGTAGAATGTGTAAATAAGTGCAAGAGGCAGGTGTCAATTGAGCATGACACAGTTCTACCTAGTATCTGGGATAATTTTTGGCAAATCTCAGACCAATAAGATGTCAGTATCTGGCATTCCCAAAACATGTGGTTGAATTCTGCATCTATTGTCTTACATCTTGGACAGCACTCTGTGGTTTTGTTGAAGTATTTGTTAATACGGGCGGGTGTAAGGTAGGCTTGATGCAAGACATAGAAATTAATCAGTTGAAATCTGTTGAAAGAAGGAGTTGCCACACCCCCATTTGACAGCTGTCTCTGGAGCTTTATTAAAGCCACCCTTTTCCTGCCGCTACCCCATATAAATGAGCTTGCTATTGAGTTCATATCCCTGAAGAAGGACTTAGGAATCCATATCGGAAGGGCCGCGAAATGGTATAACAGTCTAGGTAGTACTATCATCTTAAGAATCGCGATGCGACTCATCACCGAAAGAGGGAGTGTTTGCCAGAATGTAATGCAGGATTTTATGGAGCGAAATACTCCGCCCAGATATCCCTCAAAAATGTCTCTAGTTTCATGGTATATTTTTACTCCTAGATATGGAAGCCCTTCAGGTATCCATCTAACCGTTCCCAAGGTCAGTGGGGGTTGATGATGTTTCACTAGGGGGAATCGACCTGTTTTGTCCCAATTTACTTTTAGGCCTGAATGTTTTTCGAAGTTGGACAGCATTAGTTGAGCTACTGGGAGATCCCTCTGCATGTCACCCAGAAATATCAGGAGGTCGTCTGCATATAAGGCTATGAAATGTCTCACATTTCCGATCAGTATTCCAGGTCCTCCCTGTCCCGCCCTGGCCGCCGCAGCCAGAGGTTCCATGGCTAGAGCAAACAATAGGGGGGAGAGGGGGAAACCCTGTCTCGTCCCGCGTTCCACTGCGTACCTGGATGATATAATACGTCCCGTACGGACTCTAGCTGCCGGGTTAGTGTAAAGCAGTTTCACCCATGAAATATAATCAGGGCCAATTCCCATTTGGGCCATAACTTTATAAAGGAAGTCCCACTCTAGGCTGTCAAAGGCTTTTTCAATGTCTACTGCCAATATGTCCGGAGATTCAGTCGAGGAGGTTATTCCTTTCATGACTGAGAAGAGCCTGCGTATATTTCCTGCTGTGTTACGGCCTGTAATGAAGCCTGCTTGGTCTGGGTGAATGAAAGAAGGCATCAGAGGAAGGAGTCTGGTTGCTAAGGCTTTGCTGAGTATCTTGTAATCGAGGTTCAACATGGAGAGGGGCCAGTATGCCCCCATACCAGTTGGATCCTTGCCGGGCTTGAGCAGCGGGACTATAATGGCTTCCCTAGTAGTTTCAGGTAATAGGCCCTGATCCTTGGCGCATTTAAACATTTTTTCCAAGCTAGGTGCGAGTATCTCAGCAAAAGTTTTGTAAAATTCGGCAGGCAGGCAGGCCATCAGTTCCAGGTGGTTTTCCCCTTGCCAAGTCTTTCACAGCCCCTTTGATCTCATCTGGTGTGATGTTTCCTTCTAGTGTATCGGTGGCTATTGGTTCCCAGGGTTTTAAGTTTAATGTTAATAGGTATTGCTCAGTTAGGTCTCTACTTAGGTTAGATCTTTTTTGGTATAGTGATTCGTAAAAGGCCAGAAACTGGGCATTAATCTGTTTCGGGTCGTGTATTTGGGTCCCATCTCCTGTGGTTAGGCTCATTATAGGGGGGGATTTTTCTGACTGCGATATTACCCAGGCGAGCAGTTTACTCACTTTATCTCTTTCGCCATGCACTCTTGCGAGATACTACTTATGGTCGAAGCATCTGAGACGTTCGACACAGTGTGTTACTTTTGATCTGTCTTCCTGTAGTTGGGATTGTAAATGAGGGTTTCCAGGTCTATTTTTCTCTGTTTCTCTTAATACATCTTCGGCTTTCTCAGTCTCTCCTAGTAAGGTCCTACGTATCCCTACTGTTTCAGCAATGCATCTCCATCTTATTACTACTTTAAAGGCATCCCATTCTATCAGTCCGCTAGTCGTGGAGTTGCTATTTTCTTTGAAATAATGTTCTATGGCTTGTCGGATATCATCTCGGAAAGGGGGATCTTCTAGTAATTCGGGTTTAAGTCTCCATGTGGGTATGCATGGGGTGAAGGACCCCCATCCTAATGACAGCAACTGGGGGTTATGGTCGGATATTGTGCGAGACAAGTATTCTGTGTTTAATACAAATAAGTGTATGTCTGGCGAGCACAAGAAGGAGTCTAATCTAACATGGAGCTCGTGGAGGGCAGAGAAAAAGGAGTAGTCCTTGGCGCTAGGATGTAGTTTACGCCAGGTGTCGATGAGGCCCCAATTTGCCTGCCATGTGGTGAACTGTTGAGCTATCTTCACTAATGGAGAGTGTGGTAGGGAAGGATGTGATCTATCTGCACTTACATCACTTACACAGTTAAAATCACCACCCACTATTACCGGTGCTTGCAGGAATGTTGCTAGTGTACTGCATAGTCGAGTGAAGAAGTCACCCTGTCCAGTGTTAGGGGCGTATACATTGATTAGTGTTATGTCCTTCCCCTCCAGTCTGCACTTGATCGCTACGAATCTCCCTTCTGGGTCCACCTGGCTATCTGTCAACTGAAATGGGACCCCTGCTCGAATCCAAATCAGAGTGCCCCTCGAGTATGCTGAATAAGTAGTATAAAATGCCTGACCTCTCCATCTTTTATGTAAGGCTTTGCCCTCCTTCGATGTTAAGTGAGTTTCCTGTAACATAGCTATTTGGATACCCCTTCTCTGCAAATAAGAAGATATCTTATATCTCTTGACTAAAGAGTTCATACCCCTGATGTTCCAGGTAAGGACCTTATACGATTTTGGTGTAGCCATAGTAGTGTTTTGTGGTTCTACTGGAGGGTGATTCCTGGCAACCTAGTAGTGTGATAGGTTCCCTGGTAATTTCTTGTTCCCTGCTCCATTTTGCACTTTCTGTGGTAATTCTCGGACCGATTTTAAACCCTAGTAAATTCCCCAACATAAAAGCTACCCAACTCCCATCCCTGGGACAAAAGTCGAACCTCTCTCGCCCAAACTTGTGTGAAATAAAGAAAAAGTAAACTGTCCAACCACGTGGGGGGTGCCTCAGTTAGCAAACCGAAGCTCAGCAAGGCGATCTCTCCTCAGCCTCCGGGTGGAAGATGGACTGAAATTCTGCGGTTCCAGGGTTTCGATTATCGGGCGTCAGCGAGTTAGTTTCTTCTTGCATACTTTTAATTCGGTTTTAGAATCTGTGAGTGTACGCCTAGATGTCCCAGAGGTTTACATACATCATATTTCCCAGGAGTTCTGTTTGTGCTTCAAGGATGTACTTCATATTATGGTGTCTGACGTCCCTGGGGTTACATCCGGGCCCTTTTGGTTCGGCATGAGTGACAAATCTGATTCATGTTCCGAGTCTGATTGATTTACGTCACTATGCGTTTGCTTAGGGGAGCTCTGTTCATAACAGCCGAGGGACGCAGCTGCCTCCACTGCTTTTTGACAGTCGTTTAAAATCTCCAGAGGGGATTGACTAGTGCGCCTTGTAGTGTTTCTGCTGTTAGTTTTTCCTTTAAGGTTTAGTTGGTGTTTTTCAAGGTTAATTCGTTTCTCGTTGGGATGTTGCTTGTCCATCCAGATCCAAACCTCCTCCGCCGAGTTAAAAAACTGTGTGCCTGTTGTGGTTATTATTCGGAGTTTGGCCGGGAATAGCATCCCGTATTGGACCCCTAAATTTCCGAGTCTCTGTTTAGCCTCCCTGAAAGAAGCCCTCTGCCTTAACACTTCTCGCGAAAAGTCGGGGAAGATCCGAATCACTTGGTTGTCCAGTAAGCAGTCTCCCTTTTTCCTACTTTGGGTGAGTAAATGGTCTCTGTCTATATAGTGCAATAGTTTGGCCACCACCGGTATAGCAGGAGCTCCCGGCGGAGGAGGACGTGCTGGGACTCTATGTGCTCTTTCCACTGCAAAAAATTGGGACAGTCCCTCGTTCGCTATATTTTCCTTCAGCCATTTTTCAAGGAAGTCAACAATGTTGTTTACTTCGATTTTCTCCGGTAGTCCCATGATTCTGATGTTATTTCTTCTCGATCTGTTTTCTGCATCTTCCGCCCTCAGTTACAAGTCTTTTATTCGTTTCTCCATTTGTCCTGTTGCTTTGGAAGCGCCTTGGAGCTCTGGTCTCAGTTCATTCAGCAGTTTTTCTGTCGAGGTCACTCTTTCTGCTAGGCGCCGGTGATCGTCTCTGAGTACTGTAAGGTCTGACGCGAGGGAGTCTATTTTCATCTCAAGAGCGTTTCTGGAGGCCGCGATAGCCTGTATTACATCTTGTAGAGTAGGTTCTTTTGTGGCTCCCCCCTCTGCCGAGGAAGATCTCCCCATAACTTCCTGTTCTGGGGGTGCATTGTCTGCTATATCCCTAGTATTATCGGTTTCTCGCCTTCTATTTGGTTTGGCCATCTCTGGTGTAGTGCTGCGTTTTTGCTGGTGATCACTTGATAGTGTAAAGGTAGTATGGAGCTGATGATAGTGTTTACCTGTTTTTCCAAATTTTGCTGGATGGGCCCACCTGGGTCCGGCACCTGGGGGGTGGAGGCCTGTCTTTTATTGAGCCAAATGTCTTAGATTATTAAACTGGATTGGCGAATAATCTGTGTTACTTGTCTGAATTTAGGGGTAATGCGTGTGGCCGGGCTGTATTTTTAAGTTACCCTGTCGTCCCTTTCTTTATTCGACCGCTAGTCGATTTATCTGTTAGAAATGTCTGATTTGGATATTGTTAGGCCGGTGTCTTCTTAGTGGCCGTTTCTCACTGTTCTGGCTTGGGGCGGCGTCTCTCTGCTCCGGTTCACCGTATCACTGGTCCGGCCGATTTCCCACCCAGGTTCCGGAGTGCATGGCCGCCGCCATCTTGTCCCCTCAAGTTTTTTTCCGATTTGCCCATTCGTATCGGAGCCCAATCTGCAGTTTCTGGGGGTCAGAAGCCGAACATCGGTAGTCCGGGGGGTCACCACGCACTCCGCTCCTTCTGTGCGTAATCTGGGGCCGAATTGATTATTATAGCCCCAGAGGCGAGGAGAGAAAGGCGGGAGCCTCAAAAAGAAGCTGCTACCGCCATGGCGCCAAGCCACGCCCCCCCTGTGTCTTTTACTCTTGAGGCTAACATCTGCTGATTGTTGTGGGGTAGAATGAGTTCTGTGAGCAGCTCTTTAATTTTTGTCTCTACGGACATTCTGGAGGTTGTGATGGCTTGCAAAATGGCATCCAACTTGTCCTGAGCCCCTAGTGACTGCGCAATCAGTAAGGGACTGGATTCTGGTCAGCCTTTGGAACCGATGGATAAGGACGGAGGCCTGGAGGGTCCCCTCGTTTGCCCTCAGCACCCCATCACTGGCTTCATGTCCCCTGGTGCTGGAGGAATGGAGGGCGCCCTGCATGCTGGGTGGGTGCTGCAGAGGTTTTGTCCCTTTAATGCAGAGGGGCTGTAATGTTTGGAGGTAAGAATGTCAGACAGGCTCTGCACGCTCTTTACTAGCATGGCGGGGGCACAGAGATCCACTGGCCCTGTCTCCACTTTTCACTGAGAGCAATGAGGGGCAGCCATGGGGCCAAGCTGCTGGACCATCCTGTACCTCCCTGCGGAGGTCAACAGTGATCTTGAGCCCAGTACTGTCACAGTATGTGGCTCCACTGGCCTGGGAACATCAAAGTGTGGGTGCAGCGTCCCCAGAACACTCTGCCTACGCTCTGCAGTGGTAGAGGGGCCTCTCCCACCCTCCCTCACCTGTCCCAGTACACTGCCCTTCTGTGACAATGGGACTAGTCTGAGTCCTTACACCTTAGGTTGAGGTAACTACAGGCTGTGGGGAACAGAGGGGCAAAGAGGGGGCAGTCAATCTGTGTCCTGTGGGCCGCGAGGCATCGCCTTCCTTCAGGCTGTCTCCTCTGTTACCATCAGGCAGTCAATTCCATGAGGGGGCTATGTAGGGCTGGCTTGCGGATCCACACTGCCTGGCCTGGCTCAGAGGAAGAGTAGGTCTTCAGGGTTCGGGAGCTGTAGGCCTGGAGGGTTCACCCAAGTTGTCTCTCCCCAACTGGACTGATGGATGCATGGGCTCTTAGTGCAACTCAACACAAATGTGACAGGCCTGTCATCCCACATTTTCCCCCGGCTGATCTCAGGCTGATAGACTGAAGGAGTTATGGAGGGAAGCCTTGTGCCTCCACTGGGGGCTGCAGGGTCAGTTATAGCACGGCCCCCATCGAGGTTGCGCTCGCCAACATCTACTGTCTATGTAGGCTGCCAGGGGGAGGGGAGCCCTACCGGAATTTAGTGTGCTGTTTGCTCTGGCCAGCTTCTGCACCCCCTTCTGTCACTGGTATGGGGCTGAACCATGAAGGTGATCTCAGCTGGGGCCAGGCCTCTCAGGGGTTGCAGTCATCCGTAGACCACACCTTCCCCTGTGTCTGTTGCTCACATATGCTGCAAGAGGGAGGGGTGCTTTATTGGGCTTTGCTGTGCCATTCCCTGGGGCTGGCTCAGGTGTGCCCTCTTGTTGCTGATATTTGGCTGCATTGCAGAGGTGATCTCAGCTGGGCCTTGCCCTCAGAGGGGTTGCAGTCATCCATGGGCTTCCACCTCAACCAGCCCAATCAAATGCGGCAGCGCAGGCTTCAGGTGCTTTGGGCGGATGAGGAGCCAGAGAGGGTTGACTGTAGCATGTTTGCCACAATCGATGTGCTTTCCCCGCATAGGGAGCACCAATGCCAACTTGGGTGTTTTAATGGCCCATTCTTTGTATAACTCTCAAGGAGCCTGTTATACTTTTCAACCTTCACGTGGTCTCCCTTAACTTTTAGCCTCTGTTTCCCAGGTTGTTGGTGTGTGCTGGACTATGTTTTTGTTGTTTTTTTACTCTGGGCACTTCACCGCTGCTAACCAGTGCTAAAGTGCAAGTGCTCCTATTCAAAATGTGTATGTAATTGGTGCATCCATGATTGGCTAGTAAGTCCCTAGTACAGTGCCCCAGAGGTGACCAGGGCCTGTAAATCAATGCTACTAGGGGGGCCTACAGCACTGGTTGTGCCACCCACACTAGTAGCTCTGTGAACATGGCTCAGACCTGCCACTGCAGTGTCTGCGTGTGCAGTTTTAAAATGTAAATTTGACTTGGCAAGTGTACCCACTTGCCAGGCCTAAGCTTTCCCTTTTCTTGCATGTAAGGTAGGCCATAGGTAGCACCAAAGGCCGGGTGCAGTGCATGGTTAAGATAGAACATATAGTAATGTGTTTTATATGTCCAGACAGTGAAATACTGCTGGCTCGTTTTTCACTGTTGCAAGGCCTGTCCCTCTCATAGGTTAGCTGATTTTGCGATTGTGTGTTTGAAAATGCCACCTTTAGAAAGTGAGCATTTTCTTGCTTAAACCCTTTCTGTGACTCTGCCTGTTTGTGGATTCCCTGTCTGGGTCAGTTTGACAGTTGGGCTGGTTGCACCTCTCACTAGTCTCACTAGACAGTGACACAAAGGGAGCTGGGGTGTAGTCTGCATTTCCTGATGGGCCATCTGTGCTAGGAGGGAGGGGAGGAGTGGTCACTCACACCTGAAAGTGCTGTGCCTGCCCTCACATAATGCAGTCTCCAACCTCCTGGTGTGTGTCTGGGGCCTAGCCTGGGCAAGGTAGGATTTCATAAACAAGAGAGACTTTCCTTTGAAGTAAGCCTACTTCAAAGAGCAAAATGGGTATAAGAAGGGCACCCAAAACCACAGACTTTAGAACACTTTTGGAAATCAAGAGGAATCTCTGCCTGGAGAAGAGCTGAAGAGCTGAGGAAGAAGAGCTGCCCTGCCTGTGACTGTGCTTTGTGAAGCTATCCTGCAGTTGCTGCTTCTGCCTGTGGTAGAGGACAAAGACTGGATTTTGTGTGCCTTCCTTCTTGTGAAGAACTCTCCAAAGGCTTGAATTAGAGCTTGCCTCCTGTTGTTTGACGTCTCAGGGACAGCAAAGACTTCTCTATGCCAGCACCTTTAGCCTCTGCTGAGACTCCTACTAAGTGGTGCCCATCCAGTTCCTGCGACCCTGAAAGGAGAAGCTAGCAGACCAAGAGTTAGAAATCCACGCACTGACAACCGTGCGGGGAAAAGATCGATGCAACTCCGATCTGTGGCTGAAAAATTTACGCACCGCCGTCTTTGCAGCTGATAATTGATGCTCGTCTGCAGCGCAACTGAAAGATCGACGCACACGGCTGGAGAAATGACGCACAGCATTGCTGATGGAGGCTCGTGAGATCGCAACCCGCACTGCGTGGTTTTCAGATCATTGTGCTGTAGGATTTCCGATGCAAACATTGCTGGGCGTGTAGAACAATGCAAGGCCTGCCCGGACCAGAGAGTGCGGTTCGAATTGATGCATCGCTCTCCTGCGGAGAGGAGAAATGACAGACGCCGACTCGACGCAAGGAGAAATGACGCACGGTCTCGCTCGTGAGTGATATTGACGCATCGCAAGCCCTTTTTGACGCATACTCGCCCGTGCGGGGTTATTTTTGACGCACCTAAGTAAATTTCCACGCTAACAGCATTAGCGTTGTCTTTCAAATTACATGAGGACTCTTTTTGTTTTTTAATTGATAACTTGACTTGTGTATTGTGCATTTTTGTCGCTTTGGTCTTGTTTTGTTTAGATACATATTTTCTATTTTTCTAAACCTGTGTTGTGTCATTTTGCAGCGTTTTTGCTAAGTTACTGTGTGTGTTGGTACAAATACTTTACACCTAGCACTCTGAAGTTAGGTATACTGCTTGTGCCAAGCTCCCAAGGGGATAAGCAGGGGTTAGCTGAGGGTGATTCTCTTTTACCCTGACTAGAGTGAGGGTCCTTGCTTGGACGGGGGTAACCTGACTTCCAACTGAAGACCACATTTCTAACAGAGACACACCAAGGTTGCAGGATAACTGCGGATTTCATCGCTCTCCGGTGCAGAGCTTCACTGAATGTGGTCCGCCATCCTGCATGCTCAAGTCATGCCCCCCAAATGTTGCAGCTATATTATCAATGATGTCATAGAAAATGTAATCAATGATGTAATATGTGGGGAACTAGCACTGCATGGTGAGGGTGCGAATTATAGCTACCTTAGGACATGAGTCATTATTACTTGAGATATTGATAGCTATAATTGGTGAATTCCTAAGGTTTTTATAGTTTAAAACGTTACGTTGTTACTAAAGATTTTACCTAAATAAAAAGTTACTTTAAGTTTTGTTTTTTTCAGTACATTTCTATTATTCCCTGGGGCCAACCTCCCCTCAGAGGCAGCCAGCCCCATGCTGCACAGGGCCTTTGGCCATAAATACATGGACTTTGGGAAAAGGGCCTGGCCTGTGGCCAGGCCCTGCGCCGACCTCTCACACGCGCTGACTCCACGCTGCAGACGGTCTTTGGCAATGCACCATAGGGTTGGTCTTTGGGCCCCAAGGACAACACTCCTTCAGCGCCAAAAATATATATTAAGAGCAGGGGGCATGCAGCCCCCCTCCCCAAGCCTTACTTGGCCCTGGGGACACCATCCCCAAATTAAACAAAAAAGGGGAGCGTGCTGCAAGGCCTCCCTCCTCGGTCCTTAAGAGACCCAAGGGACCCCATCCCCCTTGTCTCAAATGTAAATAAAATGGGAAGGAGGCCCCCTTGCCCGAGCCTTTATGGGCCCTGAGGCCTCCCAGGGCAGTACATTGCTTTAAAGAAGGGGGCTGCACCCCCCCCTCCCTTGAGCCTTATTAGGCATGGGGGACCCAGTCCCCAAGGACCAAGAAATGAATAAGGTGAGGTGGCAAGCAGCCTCCTTCTCTGAGCTTATTTTGGCCCCAGGGACCCCATGCCCCTGGGTCTGAATCACTTATAGGTGAGTGCCACCTGGGGCACTCACTAGGCACAACGTTGGGGACCACTGTTGGAGCCTTAGTGACCCCACAGTCCCAGCCTGCTCCTCATGTGGTGCAGGAGCTGGCATTCCTTCTGCCCAGAGGCAGCAGCTGCATTTATGCTGCTCCCTCCTGTGGGAGTAATATGGGTTCTGTTTCAGAAGCATGTTTTAATCTCCCGCCATCTGGGAGGAGACTTAGGAGCTGTTTTGGATATTGACAGACGGCTTACTCTGTCACAACGGTGACAGATATCTCATCGTCAAATCCCATTATGTCCTAGGGGATTTAGATTTTGGCAGATGGGTTATCAAACTCTGTTGTGATGTCCGGCCTTCCTCGTCTTCCACCCGATCTTCTAGCTTGTTAAGGCATTCAGCGAGGTCCCGGGTGAATTTCCCTTGGGATTCTAATTGGGACATGCTGTCTGACATTGTGCACTCTGTGGCTTTTACTTTTGAGGCTAACCTCTGCTGATCGTTGTGGAGTGGGCTGAGTTCTGCAAGCAGCTCTTCAACTTTTGTCTCTACGGACATTCTGGAGGTTGCGATGGCTTGCAAAATGGCATCCAACTTGTCCTGAGCCCCTAGTGAATGCGCTAACTGTGAGGGACTAGATTCTGGTCAGCCTTTGGAACCGATGGAGAATGACGGAGGCCTGGAGGGGCCCCTTGTTTGCCCTCAACACCACATCACTGGCTTCATGTCCCCTGATGTCGGAGGAATGGAGGGGACCCTCATGCTGGGTGGGTGCTGCAGAGGCTTTGTCCCTATACCGCAGAGAGGCTGTAATGTTTGGAGGTAAGAATGTCAAGCAGGCTCTGCACTTCTTTACTAGCATGGCTGGGGGCACATAGATCCAAGGGCCCTGTCTCCACTCTTCACTGAGAGCAATGCGGGGCAGCCATGAGGCCAAGCTGCTGGACCGTCCTTTACCTCCCTTGGTGTGACCCGTCCACCAATATCTAAATCCGGCCCTTAGTGTTTGCTCCCATTTGGTGGTAGATTTTAAAAAGCTCCCACCAAACGAGAGCAAACACATATTTCCTTGCCGGTGCTGATGTGGGCAGAGAAAGTACTGTGTCCTGAGGGTGGGCTCTCTGGGACACATCAAATGATTCGGCCCCAGGGGAAAGGATCCTCTGGAACATCAAAGGCTCAAGATGCTATGAGGACCCCTCCCTTTTGTTTTTTGTTACAGTTCTGGAAGATGGGGTACCTAGGGCCTTTTAAAGGCTCAGGGAGGGGAGTCGCACTGCACCCGCATATTTTGTTACCTTTCAGTCCAAGGGGATGAGGTCCCTGGGGCCTAATTAGGCACAGGGAAGGGGACCATATGCCCCTCTTCCTTATTCTATATACGCAGGCCCGGGGGTTGGGGTCCCTGGCCCTTCTTGGCTTGAGGAAGGGGCAGCGTGACCCCCTGCCCTTTTTTTCAGCGATTTGGCCATGGGCGATGTGGTTTCCTTTTCCTTTTACTATCTGTAATTTTTCAAATTAATGCAATTGTGATTATGAATCTATGTACTCATTTTTCATTTTTTTTTACATTTGATAATGCCATGAAAAATGCTGGAATTGGTTGTTTTAGTAATGTTTCCAATTGTCGGGCTTATTGTTGATGGGGACATGAGTCTCCTTTCTTCAATCACTGTGAATGTAAAAGTCTGTTTTCTAACTTTATTGTTGGTTGCAATGGGGGGCACAGTTTCCTAAATGGCAATGAGAAATATCGCAATGATAGAAACGGATTGACAATAAAACATTTACATTGAGGTGGATGTGACCGGCCGGGTCTGGGTGATTGGATGGATATATATATATATATATATATATATATATATATATATATAACGTGGCCGAAAGTATATCCTTCTAATGTATAATAAGTGCATTTAGTGGTTCTACAATGTTCAGTGGATAGTTGTTTAGCCTTAGTTCCAGAAAACATCTCTTTTATGGCTCTTGATTGTTGACAAGCAAATAACGGTTTATCTTTGAATAAACTACCAAAATCTTTTCAGACTGAGGTACTTCCCATTGCTTATTAACAATTTTCTTTGTGGTGGAACCCGTGGTAGAAAATCTATGCAAAAATGTACATCTTGTTATGGCGGTGCATTCAGACTTTTTCCACTGATCCGTTCTATACATTTTGGAATACTGTTTTCTAGGTATCCCGGTGCTCGACCTTTTCCTTAGTATTTTTACCTGGATAGTAACATAGGGTGTCATTACAACCCTGGCGGACGGTGTTAAAGGTGCGGTAACACCGCAAACAGGCCGGCGGACAAAAAAAGGGAATTATGACCGTGGCGGAAACCGCCAACACAGACAGCCACTTTAACACTCCGACCGCCACAGCGGTACAGACAAGCAGCGCGGCGGTAACTGCCAACAGACAGGCAGAAGACAATGTACCACCCATAGTATCACAACCCGCCAATCCGCCACCTTTTCCGGGGCGGATTCTCCGTGGATAAAAACAGGGCAGAAACAGTTACTGCAATGGGAAAACACTCACCTGAACACATCCCACGAGGAAGGAGGACACCATGGAGCCGGAACTCCAAATCCTACCGGCCCTTGTATTCCTACTCATTTACGAAGACCAACGCCTGCGCCGGCGACGACAACGGTGAGTACTGCACCTATGACATACGGGAGGGGGAGGCAAAAGTTAGGGGGACACACACGCAACACCCCCACCCCCACCCCACCCTCGCATATTACAACACACACACCAATGCATTCACAAAAATCACAGTACCAACCCACAACCCCCCCGGAAGAATGCAAAGACAAAACGAAATCAGTCCAAACATTGTAATGCATCAATATACATGTCTCAAAAATATAAAGATATATTAGAAAATCATACAAAAGTATATACATTCTGAGAAGTAGTTCAGATATGCACATAGAAATGTCCGTGCACCACTAGTCCAAAAATGCATGGGTGAGGCCCACAATAGATACCTGTCCACAAACGGAGAGAACACTGCCGGGGCGTCAGATCGAAATACTACAGGCACCTCAGGGGGAAGGGAAGGGGCAGCACCTCAGCCGGAGGAGTGCAAAGCCAGATCCACGACGGGGCTCCATGCCCAGTGATGATCCTGGGGAGTGCAAAGCCACAGTCTCTCAAGTCTCTACAGTGGGTGGCTTGCCCACTGTTCCATCCTGGGGAGTGCAAAGCCACAGTCTCTCAAGTCTCTACAGTGGGTGGCTTGCCCACTTTTCCATCCTGGGGAGTGCAAAGCCACAGTCTCTCAAGTCTCTACAGTGGGTGGCTTGCCCACTTTTCCATCCCGGGGAGTGCAAAGCCACAGTCTCTCAAGTCTCTACAGTGGGTGGCTTGCCCACTGCCATATCCTGGGGAGTGCAAAGCCACAGTTTCCAAAGTAGATAACAGCCTCCACTGGTTCTGGAGGGGGACTGGTGCCCAGACTGGATTAGTCTCCCCGTGGAAGTTCCTGTCCCGTCACTGTCCCACCTGCACATGGGATAACGATGCTTGATGTGGCGGCCTTTTCATTCTTTCCCGGTGCATGCCCTGTTCAGCGGTGCTTTGCCATGGCGGTGCATGCCCTGTTCAGCGGTGCTTTGCCATGGCGGTTCTGGACTGTTCAGCGGTGCTTTGCCATGGCGGTGCATGACCTGTTGAGCGGTGCTTTGCCATGGCGGTTCTGGACTGTTCAGCGGTGCTTTTCCATGGCGGTGCATGACCTGTTCAGCGGTGCTTTGCCATGGCGGTTCTGGACTGTTCAGCGGTGCTTTTCCATGGCGGGGCATGACCTGTTCAGCTGTGCTTTCCCATGGCGGTTCTAGACTGTTCAGTGGTGCTTTGCCATGGCGGTGCATGACCTGTTCAGCGGTGCTTTGCCATGGCGGTTTTGGACTGTTCAGCGGTGCTTTGCCATGGCGGTCTCTGGACTGTTCAGCGGTGCTTTGCCATGGCGGTGCATGACCTGTTCAGCGGTGCTTTGCCATGGCGGTCTCTGGACTGTTCAGCAGTGCTTTGCCATGGCGGTTCTGGACTGTGCATTGGTGTGTGGCATGACGTTCTCTGGACTGGGCATTGGTGTGTGGCATGACGTTCTCTGGACTGGGCATTGGTGTGTGGCATGACGTTCCCTCATTGCCCAGCGGGGCTGTGGCAGCCGGGGCCCTCCTGGGCACTGACTCCGGCGGTGGACTCCTGACCACTGACGATACTTGGGCCCTCCTGGGCACTGACTCCGGCGGTGGCGGTGGTCTTCTGACCAGTGACGATACTTGGGCCCTCCTGGGCACTGACTCCGGTGGTGGCGGTGGTCTCCTGACCAGTGACGATACTTGGGCCCTCCTGGGCACTGACTCCGGCGGTGGTCTCCTGACCAGTGACGATACTTGGGCCCTCCTGGGCACTGACTCCGGTGGTGGCGGTGGTCTCCTGACCAGTGACGATACTTGGGCTCTCCTGGGCACTGACTCCGGCAGTGGCGGTGGTCTCCTGACCAGTGACGATACTTGGGCCCTCCTGGGCACTGACTCCGGTGGTGGTCTCCTGACCAGTGATGATACTTGAGCCCTCCTGGGCAATGACTCCGGCGGTGGCGGTGGTCTCCTGACCAGTGACGATACTTGGGCCCTCCTGTCCACTGACTCTGGCGGTGGTCTCCTGACCAGGGACGATACTTGGGCCCTCCTGGGCACTGACTCTGGCGGTGGTCTCCTGACCAGTGACGATACTTGGGCCCTCCTGGGCACTGACTCCGGCGGTGGTCCCCTGACCAGTGACAATACTTGGGCCCTCCTGGGCACTGACTCCGGAGGTGGTCTCCTGACCAGTGACGATACTTGGGCCCTCGTGGGCAATGACTCTGACGGTGGTCTCCTGACCAGTGACGACGGTGCTGGCGGTGGCGTCCCGACCGCCGGGAAGGATGCCGCCCTTCTCTGCCGTGCTGCTCACACTAGGCTGTGCAGACTTCCTCTGGCCCTTCCCCACCTTTGGAGGAGTCACAGGTGACTCTGCAATCCCCCTGGGACCCTTGTGAGTTGTTTTGCCCCCAGGAGTCTTCACAGGGTCCCGTCGGCCACTTTCCAATTTCAGAGCCTTTACAGGGGGTGGGCTGCCAGTGCCTTGGCTCTGGGTCACACTGCCTGCCCTGGTGGCCGGTGCACTCCACACACCTTGAACAGGCACCACTGGTTTTGGAAGATTTTTGGCTGAGGCGCTACGACGGGACTGATGAATTGGAGGGGGGGGGCAAAAAGGTCAACTTTACACAGGAACAGTTTCTGACAAACACTGGGGTGGGTAATTGGAGGGGGTCTGGGAGTGGAGGAAGAGGAGGTGGTTGTAGGAGGTGTAACTTTAGGTGTTTTGGGTGCAGGTGCAGGTACTGGAGGCTGTCGTGAGGTGGATGGATGTTGGGTGTGTGGGTGCCCGCGTTTGTGTGCTTTTGGAGGGGGGGTCAGAGACACACTGGGAGAGGACACAGGGGAAGTGTAAATGGGAGTGGAGGTGGTGAGTGCAGGTGAGCGGGGTGTGGTGCTGGGTGTACTGCTGCGAGTCCTAGTGCCTATAGATGTAGTGCATGCAGGTGAGAGTGTAGATGACACTGGGAGGGAGGAGGGAGACGACGAGGAGGGGACACAGTGGAGGCAGTGTATGTTGCTGTGTCTGTATGTGGGTGATGCTTGCGTATGTGCCTGTGGGTTGTGTGGTGCCTATGTTTGCCTGAGCTACTTTTGTGTGTTGAGGTGTGTGCATGCTGGTCTGTGGGTGTGCTTGGGATAGGCTGGGGTACAGGGGATTGGGTCTGGGTGGAGGAGGTTGGAGGGGGGAGGCTAGACACAGGGACAATGGCTGCCATCAGTGCTGAGGCCAGAGATTGCCGGGTTCGCTGAAGGGCATCCTGACCAAAATGAATGCCCTCCAGGAATACATTACAGTGTTGCAACTCCCTTTCTACACCCTGGATGGCATTCACAATGGTAGACTGCCCAACAGTGAGTGACCTGAGGAGGTCAATGGCCTCCTCACTGAGGGCAGCAGGGGTGACTGGGGCAGGGCCTGAGGTGCCTGGGGTGAAGGTGATGCCCACCCTCCTGGGTGAGCGGGCACGGGGCGAACGCTGAGGGGCTGCTGGGAGGGCGGTGCTGGTAGGGGAGGTGGCGGCTGTACCTGTAGAAGTGGGGCACACAGATGGTGCCGCCACCACAAGGGAGCACCCATCGTCAGACGAGTCCGTGTCGCTGGTTGCTGATCCGGTGGCCGACGTGAAGCTCCCCTCGCCCTCCGTCCCACTGGTGCATTCTGAGTCTGTGGTGTGGCCCTCCATGGCCATGTGGGATGCAGCTGCCTCGTGCTCCGGTGCCACTGTACCTCCGCCTGATGATGCTGATGAACAAAAGAACAGGGAGAGCACAAAAAGGAGGGAGGGGAGACAGAAGAAAGACAGGTTGAGTGCATGGCATACCGCGACCGTTGGTGGACAATACAGACACAGCAGCCCCCTGCACTACGCCGTGCTCCTGGCCTCTACAGATGCAATTCTGGGGATCTGGCCTACATGGATTTGGTGGACATCTGCACACATGGATGCCACAGGGGCATCTACACCTGTACTTGGCACTCTACTGAGGTGGGGTAGGGTGCCACATGGCGTGCATTACGGAGGGGCCTAGCCTACGTATTTCTGCCTGGCCTAGGTACACCCACAGGCCTCCTCCCCCACCCAGACCCCTCCACTGTGCGCAAAGTCAGCAGAATGAGAGGGTACTCAACCCCTTGTGTCTGCTGTGATGCCCTCAAGCGCCCATCCAACTCCGGGTAGGCCACCGCCAGGATCCTGAACATTAGGGGGGTCATGGGGCGACGGGCACCTCACCCACGTTGGGAGGCCATCCCCAGCTGAGCCTCCGCCGTCTTCTTGCTCCAGTGGCGAATGTCCTCCCATTGTTTACGGCAGTGGGTGCCACGTCTCTGGTGGACCCCCAGGGTCCGGACGTCCTTGGCGATGGCACGCCAAATGTCCTTCTTCTGGTGGGCACTGACCTACATGACATGCACAAGGGAAGAAGAGAAGTCATTAACAACCGCACCGTCAATGTGCGTGGCCCCCCTCCCTACCCATGTGGCACATACATTCACGTTGCCTGAACTCTGCCCCCTTCCCTCTTCCAACCAGCCCTCTCCACCCAGGCCTAGCCCATACAACGTGCTCCCTGTGTACTAACCTGTTGGTCTGGAGGACCGTAGAGTAGCGTGTACTGGGGGAGGACCCCGTCTACTAGTTTCTCCAACTCCTGAGCAGTGAAAGCAGGGGCCCTTTCGCCAGACGCAGCAGCCATCGTCGCTTCCAGAACGAGGTCACAGCAGCACTTGCAGTGTAGGTCCTCTCCTGTCGAAGATCAGGTATCTAGTGATTGAACAGATAGAAAATGGCAGTGATGTCCACGGCGGTGACGTCCGCGGCAGTGCGTATCAACACCGCCGGCGCACTTCCTCATTGACTCCTGGGACCCATAGGGTCCAATGTTAACCAATGCAGCATTGTGGCGCGGTCTACGACCACCTACCGCAACGGTGTGCAACGCCAACGCAGTTACCCCACAATCTCATTGTCCCAGTTTAGAGGTCAGGCAGCCGCCATTTCAGGGGCCCACATGGCTCCATTTACTTCTGCGTCACACATAGCTAGGCCTACACTCAACCACATACAGGAAGGGTTTTGCGTTTGGTGTCGTGTTCTGTGTAACTGTGGGTACATACCTGGAAATTAGTTGACTCGATCCTCGCTGTTGTCCTTCCTATGCGCCGTCAGCTGGGACATTTGAGAAGATGGCGGAATCCTCCGGTGTACCGACCGCTGGTGGACCTGTTGACAATGGAAGAGCGACATTTAATCGTCACCTACAGGTTTGACCGTGCCACAATCCAGGAACTATGTACCCAGTTGGAGCCAGACCTGATGTCACCAATCCGCCATCCCACTGGAATCCCCCCCTGACGTTCAGGTGCTGTCAGTGCTCCATTTCCTTGCTAGTGGGTCTTTTCAGACAACAGTGGCCATGGCATCAGGGATGTCCCAGCCTATGTTTTCCAACGTGTTGTCCAGAGTGTTGGCTGCCCTGCTGAAACACGTAAGGAGATACATCATTTTCCCTGAGGTTGAAGATTTGGCTACAGTTAAAGGTGACTTCTATGCCCTTGGACATATCCCCAACATCATAGGTGCTATTGATGGGACCCATGTAGCTCTGGTCCCCCCCCACAGGAGTGAACAGGTGTACAGGAACCGGAAGAGTTATCATTCCATGAATGTACAGATGGTCTGTTTGGCAGACCAGTACATCTTGCAGGTAAATGCAATGTTCCCTGGCTCTGTGCATGACGCCTACATCCTGCGCAATAGCAGCATCCCTGATATGATGGGTCAACTCCAGAGGCACCGTATGTGGCTATTAGGGGACTCTGGTTACCCCAACCTGTCCTGGCTATTGACCCCAGTGAGGAATCCCAGGACCAGGGCAGAGGAACGCTACAATGAGGCCCATGGGCGGACTAGGTGGGTGATCAAGCGGACCTTCGGCCTCCTTAAGGCCAGGTTCAGGTGCCTCCATATGACAGGTGATTCCCTATTCTACTCACTGAAGAAGGTGTGCCAGATTATCATCGCCTGCTCGATGCTTCACAATCTTGCTTTGCGACGCCAGGTGCCTTTTCTGCAGGAGGATGGTCCAGATGACGGTATTGTGGCAGCTGTGGAGCCTGTGGAGCCTGTGGACAGTGATGAGGAGGAAGCTGAGGAAGAAGTCAACGACAACAGGGAGTCAGTCATACAGCAATATTTCCAGTGACACACAGGTGAGAACATTTTAAGTTTTAACATTACATTCACTGTCACACGTCTTACTCTATCCTGTGTGTAATTTACTGGGATTATTTGGTAACTGAGTTGTTCCTTTCCATTACGGTTTCACAGGTGTGGTTACCAACGTGTGCCATCTGCATGCATCCTTCAAGGACTTGTGATGTGTGACATTGGTATGTTGCCTTAACAACTAAAAAAGCATTTTGACACTGTCATTGATAATACATTTGTACAAAATCATAGACTGACTCCAGATTGTTTTGTGGTTCAAGGGTGTTTATTTAAGTTCTCAAAAATGGAGGGGGGTAGTTAAATGGTGATGGGTGATGGTGGAGGAATGTCCAATGCAGAGTCCAGTCTATTAGTCTCACAGGTGCACTGCCCATCTGGGCATAGGAAGTGGAGCTGGGGCATTTAAAGTATGGATAGGGTAACAAAGTGGGACAGTGGGGGGACAATCAGGGTGGTCTCATTTCCTGGCGGGGGTCTTGCCATCTTGCTCTGTCCTGTTCCTGGATCTCAGGGACCGCTTGTGTGGTGGTTGTCCGTCTGCAGGGGGTGGGTTGCTGGTGTGGTGGTCCTGTGGTGGGGCGTCCTGTCCACTAGTGCCGGCGGAGGTGGTGGGCAGTTCATCGTCCTGGCTAGTGTCAGGGGCCCCTTGGAGTGCCATGGTGTCCCTCAAGGTCTGCTGTATGTCCTTCAGCACCCCTACGATGGTGCCCAAGGCGTAGCTGATGGTCCTGAGCTCCTCCCTGAACCCCAAATACTGTTCCTCCTGCAGGCGCTGGGTCTCCTGAAACTTGACCAGGACCGTCGCCATCGTCTCCTGGGAGTGGTGGTATGCTCCCATGATGGAGGATAGGGCCTCGTGGATAGTGGGTTCCCTTGGCTTGTCCGCCCCCTGTCGCACAGCAGCCCTCCCAGTTCCCCTGTGTTCCTGGGCCTCCGTCCCCTGGACCGTGTGCCCACTACTACTGCCCCCAGGTCCCTGTTGTTGCTGGGGTGGTGGGTTATCCTGGGTTCCCTGTAGTGGTGGACACACAGCTGATTGACCTGTCCTGGGTACGGAGGTTTGGGCCTGCTGGGTGGGTGCTGTGCTGGTGTTACCAGAGGGTGGAAGGTCAGTGTTGGTCTGTGCTTGTGCAAGGGGAACTGACTGTCCCGAGGCCCACGATGGTCCGGGCTGGTCATCAGGCTCCAGTAGGGCAGAGCTGCTATCGTCACTGTGGGCCTCTTCTGTGGGTGGAGTGGAGATGTCTGGACCCTCCGGTGTGGTGACGGTCCTTCGTGATGCTGCAGGGGCATAAGAGCATGATTATTGCATCTGTGTGTGTCATGGTGTGCAATGGGTGGGTGTTTGTGTACCCCAGTGCTAGCATTCCTGTGTGGGGGCTTGTGTGATGATGGTTAGGGGGTTGTTCTGGGTATGAGCAGTGAGCATGCTTTGGTGAGTGGTGACCATGCTTAGTTGTGTCATGCAGGGCTTGGTGTTGGGATGTGTGGTTTGTATTATTAGTACACTAGTGAGGAGTTGGAGTGATAGGGGAGGGTGTGAGGGTGGGGGTGTGTGATAGCATGCAGGTAGGGTGGGGGATCTGATAGTTAAGATTAGACTTACAAGTGTCCATTCCTCCACCGACTCCTCCTAGGCCCTTTGGATGCATGATGGTCAAGACTTGCTCCTCCCATGTTGTTAGTTGTGGGGCAGGAGGTGGGGGTCCGCCGCCAGTCCGCTGTACCGCGATGTTGTGCCTGGAGACCACTGAACGCACCTTCCCCCGTAGGTCATTCCACCTCTTCCTGATGTCCTCCCGATTTCTTGGGTGTTGTCCCACAGCGTTGACCCTGTCCACGATTCTGCGCAATAGCTTCATCTTCCTGGCTATGGATGTGTGCTGCGCCTGTGAGCCAAAAAGCTGTGGCTCTACCCGTACGATTTCCTCCACCATGACCCTGAGCTCCTCTTCGGAAAAGCGGGGGTGTCTTTGGCGTGCCATGTGGTGGTGTGTATGATGTGTGAGGTGTTGTATGTGGTGATGAGTGTAGTGATGTGTAGTGGTGTGTGGTGTTTTGTGCGTGGATGTTGTGTGGGTGATGGTGTTTTGTGCCTCTGTGTGGTGGGATTGTCTAATCAGTGCTGTCTCTTTGGCCTTCTTTCAGAATTTCTGGTCGTAGGGGTTTGTGGGTGATGTGGGTGTGTGTTTTATATTGTGTTGGGTGTGTGGGAGTGGTGTTTGTATGTGTATCAGGTGTGTGTATTTTGAATTGTCCAATGTGGCGGTGTTTGGGAGATGTGTGTGTATTTTGAGCGCGGCGGTGTGTACCGCCAATGGAATACCGCGGTTGAAAGACCGCCGCATGGATTCGTGGGTCATAATAGCATGGCCGTGTTTCTGTTGGCGTGGAGGTTTTGTTTTAGCCATTTTACCACTGACCTTTGGTGTGGCGGACTTGTGTGGGTGACTGAATTTCGGCGGATTCCGAAATGTGGGTCATAATAGATGTGGCGGACTTCCGCGGACGCGGCAGTGTATTAGCGGTCTTCTGCACGGCGGTAAGCGGCTTTTACCGCCAATGTTGGAATGACCCCCATAGTGTTCATTATTTTATTAAATCCATTTTAAGCGAATGAACTGGGAATATGGACGTGCATTTGTAATGGGTCCAGGTGAAAGCTAAGATAATACAATCCATTTTTTCTCCCTGTTGATTTCCTGAAGACACCCGTTATAGGTGCAGTATCTTCAACTGTGACCAACACATTCAAAAATGCAATTTGAGAGTTGTCAATATGATGTGTAAGTTGCATGGTTTTGATGTTTAGTGTAGATATCAAAGATATTCTGATTTAATGTATGCAAACAACCGTTCCACAAAACGAAGATGTCATCTATCTAATGTCAGTATAGTAGCACAACTGTGTACCATTTATCAGTGTTGTATAGCAAGACAGCCTCAAATTTAGCAGTGAAAATGTTGGTATAGCTTGGGGCTCCCATAAAACACACACGTGCCTTTTGTAGACAAAAAATATTGTTCCATTGAAAATAACTGGGTTGTAAAGTAAACTGCAATAATTTCAATAAGAACAGTTTATGCGCTCCAATTTCATTTTTGTAATAGTGCCCATTTCACGGCCTCTGTGCCTGAAGCATTTGGTACTGAATTATACAGAGAATCCCATCTATGGTGCACAGCTAAATCTGATAGTGTGATTTGAGTTTAAAGGTTGCACGTTTGTTTAAAAAACCAGTAGTATCTTTTTTGTATGATTTCAAAGCCTGCACTATTGGTTGTAGAAAGTTATCTATACATTGTCCCAATGGTTTATATATGAACCACACCACACCTCAGCAAAGTAGGCCGTAAAGGAGTTTTTTTTGGATGCTTGCCTATTTTGTCCAGGAAACAGTGTCCTCACTTTTTTTTTTTTTTTTTTCGGTGATGCATTTCTCAAGTATCGAGTCACGAATGGTTAGAAAGGTCAATGCTGTGTCTGCGTTAAGCGTCATGTGGATGTTTTCCCTGTTAACAGGCTGTGTACGTTGGTGATGCAAAAAATATCTGTTCATCATAACAAGATTTGCCAATTTCAGAGGAATGTCCCAATTCTTGTTAGATAGATGTTGCATCCTCTTTTTCTGGTAATTTATTTTGCTTAAATCGTTGTCAATAAGCATCTTAAAAGTGTTGAGGGTTTTATTGGAAATTGGTGGCATATTTTACTCTGAGGCTTAAATTCTTCATACATGGGAGCTTAATTACATTCAGATGTGTCCTCAAGGGAAGTGAAAAAATAAGCATAAATTTACCATCTGTTTGTAAGATGAACAAGGTTGAACAAAATTCTAATATTATAATGCAATGCAAAATTCAGAAGGAAAATGAAAACTATTTCCTTTGCACGTGCTAAAACAAAACGTTTGAAGAATAACCTTTTATCACCAGATGCTAAACTACAGCATATTTTTCCAAAGAAGTAGAACATTTTAAATTGCTGTGTCTTTGATCCTTATATATATATATATATATCACTGATATTACTGATATCAAAAGAGAAATCCCTCCCCTAGGTGAGATTATTGTTCCCGCTTGGTGCATCCCATAAAAACAATTTGTTGTCTGATGATTTCAGAATCTTCCCAACTTACGTGAGTGCTCAAAGGAACAGAGAAGATCAAGGCAGGCAAGTGAAAATGTCACCTCAGAGCAGCATTCGCAGAATGTGCAGAACCTTGTACAAAAATCTATGCTGTGAGACATCTGACAAAAATTAGCAGCAATCACTTGCATAACCCCGTTATCATAATTATGTCGAAAGGGAGGGACCCAATTTCTGACAACTGAGCTGTAATTGGGAAGCTGTTTTGCCAAACCGATGCCATTAAAAGTTGAGAAGATGGCAGTCAGATAGCAATAAATGCTTACTTTCTCCAAGCCATTTATATACTACTTAAATTGTTTCCTTCTCAATTAAAGACCTGAAGTCTTTATTTCTTCAGATATTTAGCATTCATTTTGTTAATTTTTGTTAAATCGCTAAATGTAACCACTAACCTTTCAATCCCTTTCTGATCAAAATAACTGCACTGTTTGTATGTAATAAACTACTGATGCAGTGATTATCAACTTTAAGGGAACGGAATGAATGTCACATAAACATTCTGGAGTTCACTCAGGAGTACTCCATATGGACAAATGGCAGAAATAAAGTTCTAATGGTGTCTATTTTTGTTCATAGATATTCGCAGTGAAAAAAAAAACATTCCTAGGGTCTCCTTACTCCTGAGCATTTACCAGATCATGTAAACAGATTTGTTTCAGCCTTTCTGTTGGATGGAAAACCTTTCATCTTTATCTCAATTTGTCGGCAATACATTGAAAAACGGTTGATGTTATCACTGTTTTATAGGAATGGTATCACTTTCGGTGTTGCTAATGGCATTTCAAAAGCCATTTTGTACAATATATTGGAATGCCACCAACGTTGTTTTGCTAGGTAACTTAGGGCCAGATGTAGCAAACTTTTGCAAGTCGCAAATGGCCCGAATCGCTATTTGCGACTCCGCAAAATCACAAATGGGATGTGAAAATCCCATTTCCGACTCGCAAAAAGCGATGCGAGCCGTTACCGACTCGCAAAATTTGCGACCCCATTTTGCGACCCGCAAATAGGAAGTCGCAATTTGCGAGTCGCAAACCATATGCAAAAAGCCCAGTTTGCATGTCCAATTTACCACTAACTCAGAGCAGGTGGTAACCATTACCAAAGTATAAAAGGAGACCCAGAAGGCATCTGGGTTACTCAAGATGGCGGAGATATACCTGATAGGAGTGAGGAGGAGAGCCCACGCAGCCCAGCAGAGGAGGAGGAGGAGCCAGAGACAGGAGAAGATTTACAGAACAAGGCAGACACTTTTCCAGCAAACTGAGGAGGAAATCTGTGATAAATACAGACTTAGCAGCGCAGCTATACTAGATTTAATAGATTTACTCAAACCACAGCTAGAACGCCCGACGCTGCACGGCTGCGCCATCCCTACGCATGTGCAAGTGCTATGCTCACTGCACCTCTTGGCCTCGGTTTGCTATCAGGGGGTCATTGCTGTGGCAGGTGGGGTATCCCAAAGTGCACTATCAAGGTTCCTCAGGGCATTCCTAGATGCCTTACTCACACACATGTCCCAATACATATACCTACCCAGGAATGAGGAAGAAATCAACAGCACAAAGTTGGACTTTTACCGGATTGCCAACTTTCCCCATGTCATAGGGTGTGTAGATGGGACACATATTCAAATATGCCCCCCTGCAAACCTGGAATATCTGTTCCGCAATAGAAAGTGTACCCACTCACTCAATATTCAGGTTGTTTGTGACGCCTATTATGTCATCACTGACATTGTAGCTAAATTTCCAGGCAGTACTCATGACTCCTACATTTTTAGGCACAGTGGGATACACCAACGCCTGGAACGTGGGGAGTTTGGAGACGGATACCTCCTGGGTAGAGCTGCATACACCTTGTAGACATGCACACAGATCAATGTGCACATCAACCAGGACTTTCTAACAGTGTACTTTTTGTGCCCAACAGGTGACAGTGCATTTGAACTACGGCCATGGATACTGACTCCGTACTTAACACCCAGCAATGAATGTGAGAGGCGATACAACAGTGCACATAAGAGGACCAGGAACCTGATTGAAAGAATCTTTGGATTGCTGAAAGCACGGTTCAGATGCCTTCACCGAAGTGGAGGTGCCCTCCAGTATACCCCCATAACGGCATTCAAAATAGTTGTCGCATGCGCTATCCCGCACAACATTGCCACCCGATGTGGGCTACCTCTCACCCCTGCAGACCCAGATTCTGAGGATGAAGAGCAAGAGCAACCACATCGCCATCATGGGGATAGGAGCATCGCAAATCAAGGCAGACTGAGACGGGAACACATTGCAACCCAATACTTTGGAAGGTACGTGCCAACTTCTACCATACTCACCAATTGAACAAACACTCCATTTGTTAAGTGGAACAAAAAAATTATTTAATATGAGCAAAAACCAAACTATATACAATGAAAAACTGTTCAGGGACTTCAAAAAGTCCACCTGGCATGGGACACATTGCCATCATGTGCCCCAACATCAGGGACAGTGGTTAGTTCACAGCCTACGGCGGCCTCTGCCAGCCTGGCTGGTACCAGGTTGCTCAGCAGTGCTCTGCCTCGTACTCCCACTCCGTAGCACCCTGGTGTCACCAGCAGAGACACTGCTGACAGTGGAGCCCTCCTCACTGTCTTGTGGGGTGTCCCCTGCACCCCTGGACACCTGCCGTGCCTCCATGAGGTCTATCGCATGGGTGATCCGGCCCAGGCCACTTGCCACATCACCCGCAAAGTGGCCCATTTCAACCTTTAGGCCGACTGTTCTCCTTGACAGCCCAGTTGTGTTCACTGCCAGTTTGCAAATAGAGGAGGCCATCCTGTCCAGTCTTTGGAGCAGCTGGCGGTCCCTGCGCCGCGCACCCTCACTCTGCGTAAGCAGTCCAGCCACCAGTTCACGCATTGACAGGGCTAGGTCACCAGTGTTGTTGCCAATTACCTCCAGTTGTGCATGAACCTGCTGCATGCTGTTTGCATGGTTCCTTTTGAAGCGCTGCAGAACCCCACTAATCAGCCCTAACTGTTGATTCTGCAGGTGCTGACCCCGTAGCAGTTGTGCCTCCGTCGGTGTGGTGGATGGAAGCCCTGACTCTGCCTGCAGCCCTGCTCTCCTCATCCTGCGTCGCCCTGCGCAGCGGTGGAGGCCCTGTGATGTGGCACTCCTTGTTGTTGCTGGTGCAGGCTCCGAGACCACTGCTGCAGTGGGTGTCGCCATAGAGGGGATGGTGTTGGTGGTGCAGGTGGGAGTGATGGCTGCTCCTGTTGTCTCCTCATGGGGCTGGCTGACCATTGGCACCTGGCTGCTGTGGCTGGTGGTGGTGTCTTGTGGGAGACCTGTGGGACATGGGGAAAACACTGTCAGTGTCTACTATCTGTTGCACACTTCCTGATAAACATTTGCCTATTAACTGCCTACTTGACTACATTGCCCATAATGCATCATGCTGGTATATGCTACTCTGAAATGGAGCTATCTTGGTTGTTCATGCCCCTGTGTACATGGTGGGTGGGGGTATGGCATTGATGGGGGTACAGGCATATCACATGGTACTCACCGGTTGATGTTCTGGGCTCAGAGGTGTCCAGTTCTTCAAATCCAGTTACTGACTCCAGCTCCAGGGTCTCCTCCACCCTTTCCTCCAGGGGTGTGGGTGGTGGTATGGAAGATGGTCCCCCTCCTGTGCCCCTCATCTCCCGGAGCCTTTCTGCCACCCTCTCCTTGGTCCGGGAGCGGAGGTCGTACCACCTCTTCTTTAGTTCATCCACACTCCTGTGGCTGACCCCCAGGGAGTTTACCTTCTCCTGAATTTCCTGCCAAATTTGTTTTTTGGCAGAGTCTGGCACATTGAGGGCTGCCTTCCCAAAAAGCTCATCATGGTGCTGACAGCACTCCTCTGTGAGCACCTCCAGCTCCTTCTCTGCAAACTTCAGCTTTCTCTTCCTGGGAGTGTCAGCCATGGTTGCTGTTGCTCTGTTAGCTGTGCTGCAGTTAAAAAGGGTGTGGTCCTCCCTCCTCCCAGGTGTATTTGTAAACTTCCTGGCTGTGATGTCATCATCATGTGCCAGGAAGTGTTTTCCAGAGTGTTCTGGAGTGGTTTATGGAGTGTTCTGCAGCACCTGTATAAAATTTTCAGCACAGTCGCAATTTGCGACACCCACTCGCAAATTGCGAGTCCGTTTTTTGCGCGGTCGCAAAAAGCGACCTCGCAAACAGCGGACTCGCTATCTGTGGTGCGACTCCGGGTGCGAGTCGCAATTTGTCCCCACAAATTATACCTGCAATCCAGTTAGCGACACGCAAATTGCGAGTCGCACATGCTCGCAAATTGCGAGTCGCTCATTTTTTTGTACCTACATCTGGCCCTTAAATACTACTGATTTTAAACTGTCTGATGACCTAACAGATTTTGCTGACATAGTCAAACACATTGGACACAAATTAAATTCTCATAAGCCGCCATGTTGATCCTAAACGCAAATTATTTATTATTTGAAGTATTGCATTAGTTTTATCCCTTTTGCAGCTCATACCAAACGATTCTCCTGTTAAAAATTCAAAAGATTATTTAAATTCTGTAAAGGAGTAAAGGATATTCATTTCCTCCTCTTTTCATTAAGAGTGGGTGGAACTCACGGAGTTCTAATCCAAGGCATTCTGTTGAGTTAGCTAAAAACTCAGTAAAATGCCACCTGCCCTACCACCCTGGCCTGAATGCGCCCAATCTTGGAAGTGCTAAGCAAGGTTGGGCCTGGTTAGTCAGACTAACGAGGCCCGACCCTGCTTAGCGCTACTGAGATCGGGCACATTCAGGCCAGGGTGGTATGCCATAGGCAGTGAAAGCTGCAGTTTCAGGCCTCTTGTAGTGCCGACACATCCCACCGGCCTGGAGCTTTTAACTGCATCTGCACTCTTCCCTTCACCAACTGCCCTCCTTCCCAAACTTCCTACGGAGGGCCAAGCACACCCCCTGTAAACACACACAGCTTTATTCGATCGATTGACCATAATAGCGACATAAAACAAACTAGCAAGGGTACAAGAATAAATATTCATTTTTGTTAAAATACAGCATCTACACACCTATAAATTAGTTTGAAATCATTAAAACAATAAAAGCTCAAACTAGACATAAAACTCTAAGAAAGATAATAACCTTAGGGTGCTTTTTGAAGATGGTAACGTATGCGCCAGGCTGTCATTAAATACTTGCTCACTGGAAGAATTACATCAACTGAATTGTAACTTTTTAACACTCGTAGAGCCAAGGAACAGTTCTTAAATCCATAGCCCTACAAGTGTTGCGGATCCATTTTAATCGTGGATTCGCATAGGCTGGACAGAAGAACATAAAGGGCCATATTTATACTTTTTGACGCAAAACTGCGCTAACGCAGTTTTGCGTCAAAAAAATTAGCGCCGGCTAACGCCATTCTGAAGCGCCATGCGGGCGCTGTATTTAATCAATGACGTTAGCCGGCGTTAGCCGCCGGCGCTGCCTGATGTACGTGAAAAAAAATGATGTACACCAGGCATCGCCGGCGTAGGGGGATATGGAGCTTGGGTGCCAAAAAATGGGGCAAGTCAGGCTGAGGCAAATTTTTCGCCTCAACCCGATTTGCGCCATTTTTTTCGACTCCCAACCCCCATTGAAATGACTCCTGTCTTAGCAAAGACAGGAGTCATGCCCCCTTGCCCAATGGCCATGCCCAGGGGACTTATGTCCCCTGGGCATGGCCATTGGGCATAGTGGCATGTAGGGGGGCACAAATCAGGCCCCCCTATGCCACAAAAAAAATTAAAATAAATACTTAACTGAACTTACCTTAATGTCCCTGGGATGGGTCCCTCCAGCCTTGGGTGTCCTCCTGGGGTGGGCAAGGGTGACAGGGGGTGTCCCTGGGGGCATGGGAGGGCACCTCTGGGCTCCTTCCGAGCCCACAGGTCCCTTAACGCCTGCCCTGACCAGGTGCAAAAAAACGGCGCAAAAGCGGCTGGACGTAATTTTTTGGGACCCGCCCACTCCCGGGCGTGCGTTTTGCCCGGGAGTGTAAATACGGCGCACATGCCTCGGAGTCAATTTTTTAGACGGGAACGCCTACCTTGCATATCATTAACGCAAAGTAGGTGTCCACGCTAAAAAATTACGCAAACTCCATGGACTTTGGCGCTCGATGCGTCTAACGCCAAAGTATAAATATGGAGTTAATTTTGCGTCGGAATTGCGTAAAAAAAAACGACGCAATTCCGGCGCAAACAGAGTATAAATATGCCCCAAAGTGTTCAATGGTTTCAGAGGTACTACCACAAGCAGGGCATGTATCAGGGAGACTGATCGGCCCCCACCTGTGAATCAATGACATCAGGGGCAAGGAGCCGAAACGAAACCTTGCATATAGGCTTTTGCCATGCAGATCCGGTATAATATCCAGGTAGGATTAAAACTTTGGAGTCAATTTAAGATCAATAAAAGAGTTGGTTAAACGACCATGAGATTTACAGGTTATGTTATTATCCCTAACATAAGACCAATACGTTAACTTTAAAACATTTTTATGCCGTCTCTCTAGTTTGTGGGGGTTTTCCCAGTAATCGCCCAAACCCAACAAACGGAACCAGTGGTACACATGACAGATCCAGGGGAGAGTATTGGCATTTTGGCATTTTAATAGGTCAAGTAATGAGGTCTTAGATGGGTAGTCCATAGCCTGATCCAATACAGGAGGGGTCTTAAAATAACTAAATCTGCTGCTCGACTTAACCCCAGATCCATAAATATTGGAAGCAGGGGTGTAGAGCGTGGGTACGCTATCAAGGCCCTCGCAAAGTTGTTTTCCCCCACTGAGATCTTATTACAGTTGGAGAAACCCCACACCTCTGCTCCATACATGGCTGCACCTTGTGCCTTGGCTATATAAATCTTTAATGCTGGGGAAACAGCTTTTGCAAAGGAACCTTGATAGAAGCGCAGTATAGAAGAAGCTCTGTGTTGTAGCAGCCCTACACTTTTTGTGATCTGCTCTTCCCATGATAGTTTACTAGTTAGCCTGACTCCCAAATAGTCTATAGAGCTAACTTCCTTCAGAAGAACACCATCGATGTAAATAGAACATCTTTTTCTAGGCCCTTTGGATAACACCATTAGTTTTGTTTTATTAATGTTAACCTCCAACCCACGATCGCTACAAAATAAATTGAACCAGTCAACAAGGATTTGCAACCCCATCGATGTCTTAGAAATGAGGAGCGAATCGTCCGCGAAAAGCAGAATAGGGATTTTTTGTGTATTCAAGGAGGGAGCGTCATTCTGGCATGTGGACACAGCCTTCACTACTTCATTGATAAATAGAGTGAATAATAAGGGGGCTAGGACACAACCTTGGCGAACTCCCCTTCTAATTGGGATCTGTTCTGTCAATTCGCCTTGCTCGCCCCACCTCACTTGGGCATAGGCGTTTTCATTTAATCGTTTTAGCAGGAGTAATAGGTCCTCTGGAACTCCCAGTCTGCCCAGCACTTCCCACAGTTTGGCTCTTGGGACCAGATCAAAAGCAGATCGCAGGTCTATAAATACTACATATAGACATTGCTTGGCGATAAGGAAATATTTCCAATACAATATAGCCAATCGAAAGACTTGGTCTACCGTGCTAGTTTTAGCACGGAACCCGGCCTGAAGGTGGGAAAGAATCTGGTGCTCCTCAGCCCAGCTAGTTAACCTCTGTAAAATTTATTTGGTGAAAATCTTTTGCAAGTTGTCTATAAGGCTAATTGGCCTGTAGTTGGCTGGAAGGTTAGCATTTCCTTTTTTATAGATGGGTATAATTTCGGCCCCCTTCCATGTACCCGGGATTTGTCCCCCTGCAGCTATACTATTTGAGATGGCATTAATATACCAGGACCAGATATTTGGTTCCGATCTATAAAGATCTCCAGGAAGTTTGTCCGGTCCGGGTGCTTTGCCAAGTTTCAGACTGTTTATAGCCTCAAGGGTTTCTTCTACTTTAAAAATAAGATGACCCTTGGGGATACACTGGGCCCCCACTTGGACCGGCGTACTGGGGTTCAAATCCAATGAGGAGTAGACTACATTAGTGTCCGTTGAGCCCTCCGGTAAGGCATAGAGGGTGGAGAAATGTTCTACCCAGCTTTCTGGTTGTATGTGGTTGCTGGGGCAACTCCTATCTCCATTTTCTCTTTTAGACAGAAGTTCCCAAAAACGCTTGTTATCCTTCTCTCTAGAGGCATTTAGTAATTCCTGCCACAAGGAATCCTCCCACCGCTTTTTTGCATTGGACAAGGTTTCTTTATATAGAGACCTAGCTTGTTTAATCTCCCCCTGGGAACCAGACATTACTACTGCTTTTAGCCCAGATTTAGCCTTTGAGCACCTCTCATCGAACCATCCCTTACGTGCCCCTTTTCCTTCACATGGCTTTGACCACCTTGCTTGGTAAAAGAAACCCCGTAGCTGAATGGCCATACTATAATGTATTTTAAGAATTGGAATATTCCCCACAGTCTGCTCTTCATACTCGGCCAAACTATTTAAAAATATTTGATATATTGCTCTGATATGATATGGGTTGGACATCACTTTTGGCCAAGTAATCTTAGTGAATTTATTATACCAACGTGGTGGCGGGATTATTGTAACATGGTTATTGAGTGTTCTCCTGAACATTTCTCCAGAAAGGGTAAGAAGCAAGGGGAAGTGATCGTTATTGCTTCTCACTACTACTTTCATATCTTCCAAGTGGGGCCACAACCTAACATCAACTAGGAAATAATCAATAGTGCTTGTGGACTTGCCCCTTTTGAACGTTGGTGCAATGTTCATATCAGATGGCATCCTACCATTACAGGCCCTAAGGCCGTATCTTAAACATAGTATAGCTAATTGTGTGGCCACCCGAGATTTTTTGCAGGGCCGAGTAGTAGATAGTTGCGGGATCCCCCACAGCTCATCCTCTTCGTCAGTTAGGTCACTAATAGGGGCGGAAGGTTCAAAGGTGCAATTAAAATCTCCAGCTACAATTAAAATAGTTGAGGGGTGAAGGCTTTCTACAAATTCGGACAAAATGGCCAAGGTGTGAGACTCAGAGCTGCATGAGACCGATCGTATGTAAACATTACCAATAACAATTGATAAAGTTCTTTTGAACTTAATACACATAGCTTTTATATCTACAGAATCAATTTCCAAAAGCTTGTAATCACACTGCAGGTTCTTGTTTACAAGTAGTAACAACCCACCTTTCGCCCGGCCCAGCCCCTTCTCTGAAGGTATAGCAGGAACACTGAATGAAAGAAATCCATCTATAAAAGTAGCATCCTCTACCCATGTTTCCTGAAAGAGACAGATATCTATATCCTTAATAAAAAAGGCCCATTCGCTATCATCTAATTTCTTTGCCAGCCCAGCAAAGTTCCAAGACATGAGTTCTAGTGTACATTTGCCTTTGTTTATCACCACGGTTGAGCAACCAATGTCCCCTGGGCCCAGGTCATTACTGGAGATGTCTAATGTTGGTACTTTATTGTTCCCCTTTAAATGAGAGACCTTGGAGCAGGCCATCGCATGAGTCACTGGTTCAGAAGTCAGTCATACAGAATCAGGCGGCGACCCAAGATCGGTAGCTACCTTAAGTACAACACCTCCACAAAAATTAGTTGAGCCATCTGGTCCATCCGGTCCCCTATCTAGTCCGCGATTATGTGGGTTTGACATAAGTCTTATCCCCCCATAGTTGTTGCTCTATTCAAGTAGGTACGAGAGTCAAAATCCATTAGTTGAGTCACCATAGTCTCATCTTCAAAGTGGATAGTAATTATGTCAAAATTGGTCCCTGAGATGCTGTTTCTCTCGGCCGATGTTATATCAGAACGAATGACAGAGAGGCAACTTCGTCGGGAGCGTGTATGACTTTGTTAATCAAAGAGGCTTGGTTCTCAACTGACCCTGGCAATAATTTTGGAACATTGGTCAAATAGATTTTGTTTGTTCCATATCTTGTACACAAATCCTGTTCTTTGATGGCTAAGCTCTCAGTATTGTTACGGGAGAAATTGTTGTTAAAGAAGGTTTTGTATGGCCTGTTAGGGGCTTGTGTAGATCTGTCCCCTTGGACAGTTTCTGGGGGGTCAGATCCGTTGATCCTACCTCTGGCTCTACCACTAGTTGGATTACTCGCCCAGTTCCCTTGACGGTCCCTGTTTCTGGGTGCATTTTCAACCCTCCCTTTGGGCCTCAAGTTGTCTTTGGTGGGGTTGTGGCGGTAATCTTCCCTCCCTTGTGAAATTGTCCCCCCTCTAGCGGGGAGACAAGGATTAACCCTTGGCTCAGCCCCCTTGTTTGGGGCAGAGGAGGGGAACACTTCTTTACCCCTGGCCTCTCCACAAACCCTACAAATCCCTCCACTAGCACAGTTGTTCTCATGCTGGTGCACAAGATTACTCTTCAAAAGATCTATTAATACTAGAACCAACCCCTTGACTTCGTCGACTCTCTGGAGAACTTTAGCCAGATTGCCTTTGCAAGCTGCTGATTCAATACCTTCCGGATCAGGCTGGGAGATACATGGAATAACACTAGGATTAGATATTCCAACTGCAGGCTTGGACACGCTTACAGACACAGGCGAGTCCTCTGTTGCCAGCAGTGGTTCAAAGCGGTTAGTACACAAAAGACTTGGAACCACCTTGATCACCGGGCTCAGTGGGAAAAGAGAGGGAGTATTTAGTACATATGGGGAAGCCCCCTGGGATACTACGGGTCTCTCTGTACTAAGAATGGGTTTTGGAGTGGGGTCCCTACAATTGCGCGGGCCCCATCCCCATCAACCTCTATTGTTACATCTGGAGAAATCCTCTTCCCCTTCTTTTTAAATATCTCAGTGATTTTTCTTTCCTGGTGGGGGCCTTTCCTTGGGTTATTTATCCCCATGGTTTGTGCACCTAGCATAGACTCAACTTCTTTAACTAAAAGATCTATTTCATCAAGTGGATTTGGCTTGTTAGATGAGCCCAGATTCAGGGATCTATTTGGGCGATTTTTCGCTATTTTTGTTCCCTTGGTTTGAGCTGGTAAATCTAGAGTCTTCCTTTTCCCCATGGTAAAAGAGCACTCATAAAATCAATAACTATAAATACAGGAGAAAAAGAGAAAAAAGAAGAAAAAAAAAAAAATACTTGCTTACTTGAGTATTGAATATCCAGCCACTGGAGTATCTGGCCCTGCCTGCCAAGCCTCTTCCGGGAAGTAGCAGCATCCCGCTCTTCGGCTAAATACCTGTTTGAATAGGGCCCTCCGGGTAGAAGCCACCAATAACAACAGAGAAACTTGTAAAAGAGGCCTGGTGTGGATATCACTGCAATGATGAACAAAGCTACTCAGTTTAACCTGTGCAGTGTGATCTGTGACAGCTAGCCTCTTTATTGCTGAAGAAAGAGGTGGGGCCCAGCCCGGCCTCCTCCGGTCTCTGACGTGCACAGGACGGGCCCGCCCTTGGCCCGGGCTTTGCCTGGGAGCTGCCCGCACGCGTCCCGCAAGGCGGGAGTGCTGTCAGGAATTTAAAGGGCTCCTGCCCTTTGAAGTTCTGCCGCTGATTCCACCAGGCCCCCCAGGTGCCGTAAATGCGCGTCCCGCAAGGCGGGAGCGCTGTCAGGAATTTAAAGGGCTCCTGTCCTTTGAAGATCTGCCGGTGATTCCACCAAGCCCCCCAGGTGCCGTGAATGCGCGTCCCGTGAGGCGGGAGCGCTGTCAGGAATTTAAAGGGCTCCTGCCCTTTGAAGTTCTGCCGCTGATTCCACCAGGCCACCCAGGTGCTGTAAATGCACGTCCTGCGAGGCGGCAGCGCTGTCAGGAATTTAAAGGGCTCCTTCCCTTTGAAGTTCTGCTGCTGATTCCACCAGGCCCCCCAGGTGCCGTAAATGTGCGTCCCGCGAGGCGGGAGCGCTGTCAGGAATTTAAAGGACTCCTGCCCTTTGAAGTTCTGCCGCTGATCTTTCACCAGCCTTGCGATCGCTTCCTCTGCAGTTACATACAGGTTCAGACCACCCCTTCTTTAGGGCCCAGAACTAGCAGCAGTAGAAAATCTCACCACCAGAAGCCTGGTATTTTCACAAAGTGCCTAACCTTGCTTGGCACTGGGTTCTAAGGCACTCTCTCAGGCCACCCACATTTCTATCTGATGGTGACTGCCGGACTACTACTCAGCAGCTGAGGCTCCCCTAGTCTCCAGGTCTCCATGCAGGCCTCAGCACTGTACCCCATAACACCACTTCCTTTCCCAGGAACTCTGGGGAGACAGGTTCTTTTCAACGGGAGCTCTGACTGCAAGTTTCCCTTTTCCCAAGCACAGACCCCCTTCATATGCAAAAAGCCTGTCCATGCCTAGTGCTGGCACCCGTGTGCACCTAGAAGAGAAAGAGAAATGAGGGTCTGACTTGAATGCTAGGTCCAGGATCCCTGTTGCCAGTGGCATGTCTCTCTGCCCCCTGCTCCCGGGCTGCTGAGGACAGTGAAAGGAGCGAGGTCTGGATCTGGAGCTGGCGCTGGTGCAGCTCCTCAGCAGCAGCAGCTTGCAGAAGCTCTATGCCGCAGTCTGGGAGAAAGCACAGCCCTAGGTAGGGGTCTCTTACCTGTTGTAGAGTGAATGTTGTCTTCATTTTGTGTCGAATTAAGTGCAGCCCATTTGTGGGCTACACAGTGCAAGCGCAGACTGTGCTTGTGTTGTGTGGCCCATAACTGGGCTGCAGTGAGCATGCCAGTGAGCTCCGCTCCACGGGAAACAGCCTAAACAATGACTGCTGAACAACAAGGTGCATTGTCCATGAAAGCGGAACAACGCTTTCGTGAACACAAACATGCGTGGTTAAGGCCGAAGAAAACAGACTCTGGATTGGGAGAAGACGTGGTCATGTAAGTGGGGCTGTGGTAGGGTTGGGGGAAGTTTTAGGGGCAGGAGTGGGGGGTAGTTTTAGGGGTAGGGGTAATTTTCATTTTTAGGGGCAGGGTGGGGGGTCGGGGTAGTTTTAGTTTTTTAGGGGTGGGGTCAGGGTAATGTTTTTGTGGCGGGGCTGGGGGTTGCGGTAGTTTTAGTTTTAGGGGCGGGGTGGGGTGTCGGTGTAGTTTTCGTTTTTAGGGATGGGGTGGGGGGTTGTGGTAGCTTTAGGAGTAGGGGTGGGGGATCCGGGTAGTTTTAGTTTTTAGGATGGGGTTCGGGTTGGGGTAGTTTTAGTTTTTAGGGGCAGAATGGGGGGTCACTTTAGTTTGTAGGGGCAGGATGGGAGATCAGGGTAGTTTAAGTTTTAGGGGTGGGGTTGGGGGGTCACGGTAGCTTTAGGGGCAAGGGTGGGGGTCGGGGTAGTATTAGTTTTAGGGGTGGGGGTTGATGTAGTTTTAGTTTTTAGGGGCAGGAATCAGGGTAGTTTTAATTTTAAGGGGTGAGGGGTCCTGATAATCTTTTTTTAGGGGTAGGGGCCAGGGTAGTTTTAGTTTTTAGGGGTGTGGGTGGGGGGGGGTCAGGGTAATTTTCGTTTTTAGGGTCGGTAGATTTAGTTTTTAGGGGTGGGGTGGGAGGTCGGGGTAGTTTCAGTTTTAAGGGGTGGGGTGGGGGGTCGGATAGGATTGTTTTAAGGGATGGGGTAGGGGGTCAGGGTAGGATTGTTTTAGGTGCGGATGTGGGGGTAGAGGTAGGATTGTTTTAGGGGTGGGGGTTAGTGTGTGGAAGGGGTCACATGCTGGAACCACACATGCCATTCCACGTAAGCCTTTACCAGGCATGTCTTTACAATGAAAAATTGTTGTTAAGGCGTGCGTAGTAAAGGAATTTGAGGTAACAACACGGTCATTGTTCCAACCACATTGTTCAGGCATGAGTGGTTCCATTGTGCATGGTTCTGTCGTATATTTCCGATCCACTGCCGGACTAGTGGAGTTTTTGGCCAACCTCTGTGCTCCAAACGGAACACGGAGTGCCAAAAACACTGTTAACTTTTGCCAGCAGAGTGGAGCTCACCACCCACCGCTACTTTTCAGATGTTCACATGGCAACCAAATTATGCAGTGAGCAATGATTGTGTACTCTTTATAGAAACCTGATTCTTTCTCTGAGAGTTAGTGCCTTTTTGATCACTGAGCAGTCAACTCTTTTGATACTACTCTGTCAAAAAAGTCTGTAGGACTACCAAGAATCTTGTTAAATTCAGGGGCATAGCTTGGACAGTAAAATTGGGGTTGTGTGTTTCACATTTTCCACTAAGCACATAGGCATATAGGCCCTCATTCCAACCCTGGTGGTCTATGACCGCCAGTGTGGAGGTCGCCGGAAGCACCGCCAACAGGCTGGCGGTGCTTCATATGGCATTTACAGCCGCGGTCGCCCAGCCGGGTCCAGCGGTTTCCCGCCGGATTACCCCCGGCTGGGAGAATCCTCCATGGCGGCGGGATTCCGACCCCCTTCCCGCCAGCCTGTTTCTGTCGGTTTTCACCGCCAGAAACAGGATGGCGGGAACGGATTTCGTGGAGTACCTGGGGGCCCCTGCACTGCCCATGCCACTGGCCACTCATGCAGGGGCCCCCTAACAGGGCCCCAGCATGATTTTAACTGTCTGCATAGCAGACAGTGAAAATCGCGACGGGTGCAACTGCACCCGTCGCACCCCTGCAACACCGCCGGCTCCATTCGGGCAGGCACCCGCCGGCCCAGCGGGAAAGTCTGAATGGCTTCCCCGCGGTCTTTTGACCGCAGAGCGGCCAAGTGGCGGTTCCCGCTTGTATGTAGGAATGACCCCCATAATGTTAAAATACATTATACGACAAGCAGGGTGCATGAGAGGGGCCTAGGAGACCATAAAAAGGGAGAAGTATTGATAGGAATACTAAGCGAGAGAAAGCACAATAATTTGTAAAATAACCAATATTTTTGAGGACTTAAAGGGAGACTGTATGCGTTTTTGTCTGTGTGTATGTAAAAATTCCTGGTGAAATCTGACAAATTCCTCTCTATGTCCAGTTGAAAGCACCTGTAGTCAAATATGTATCAGAAAATACATTTATTAGGGGGATGTAACACCACAAACACCTCCATCCCATGAAGCTACAACCCTGATTTAACTATAAAACTCAGTTTCATCTTGTTTGTCATTTTTAGGTTGCAGCCTATCAGGCACCGGAACTGTCTGGTTCACTAGAGATATCTTGGGGACATTCAGAAAGTTGACATTGCATTCTTCCTGTTGCTTTCCGTTGGTTCTGTGGTTTGTAACTCACATTTTCTTGCTTTCCATTTGCTGGCTGTTTTTATTTTAGGCTGGTCAGCTTGAATTCAGTACTTCCATTGCCAAAACCTTATTCACAGAATCCTACAGAGTGGTCCCTTTTTGTAACAAGCATTTGCAATGCAATAGATCTTGCATTTTATTGAGTTAGAGCTATTGGCATTGTAAATTCAGAACTGGACTTTTCTTGCCATATAAATTGGTTGACCCTGCCTCATAATTTTGCCTTTTCCTGCCATGTTTTGGTGGTGCTGGCGGCTGCTGACATCAGAAATCACAAGCAATTGAGGAGAGATGAGAAGATGACTGCCCTACCTCGAGTTGTGTAAACGTCTGAACTAAAACTGGAAAATAAGTCTGGAAAAGTATTTTTCTTTTTATGTTCACAAAATGAAAATTCTTGCAAGCATTCTTGCCTCACATTCCAAGAAAGCACTAATGAAGTTAACAATAGCAGAGCAGCCTGAAAGGGTTTATGACCCCAATAAAGGAGATGAGCAATGCCCTGTGTGCGGATGTCTGTGAGGGCTTGCAGGGAGGGGACCTGGAGAGATAGACTCCAAATGTGAGGCTCTGCAAGTTTCACATCATTGCTTCTAGGTTTAGCTACATTCTTCCATAAAGGGAATATTGTGGCTTTTGTGAGCAGTGAGCTAAATGTTAGGCACCGGGTGTTTCTTTTGGAAATTAAGCTTAGTTTAGGAGTCACAGGTAAGCAAGGACAACACTGGAATAAACCCAAAACAAATGTCAGTGACATGGGAGGAGATAGGAGGAACAGAATGCTGTAATAAAATGCAGGCTGCTATCAGCCTACCATACCCAAAGAGAAAAGTGAGCAATAAAGAAATGACAAAAGTAGTCTGTTACAGCAAAAGATAAAGGGCCAGATGTAGCATTTTCCGATTTTGTGAATCAGAAATAGCAATTTCCGATTCGCAAAATCGGATGCAGACACTATCTGCGAGTCGCTATGGGGTCGCAAAGACCCACCTCATTAACATTAATGAGGTGGGTCGCATTTTGCGACCCGATAGCGAGTCCCTGCACTCACAGGGATGGTGGCCTGCTGAAGACAGCAGACCTCCATGTCTGTGACTGCTTTTTAAATAAAGCAGTTTTTTATTTATTTTGCAGCCCGTTTTCCTTAGAGGAAAACGAGTTGCAAAATAAAAAAAATACCGAAACCATTTGGTTTTGGTTTTTCAGAGTAGGCAGTGGTCCATTGGACCACTGCCTGCTCTGAAAACCCCTTTTTGGCAACATTCACAAAGGGGAAGGGGTCCCGTGAGGACCTCTTCCCTTTTGCGAATGGGTAACCACCAGTGTGACACTGGTAGTAACTGCGAATTGCTTTGCGACCGCATTCACGGTCACCAAGCAATTAAGCATAGCGATGCGAGTCGCAAATAGGAAGGGGACACCGCTTCCTATTTGCGAGTCGCATTCATAATTTACGAGTCGGTACCGACTCGCACATTGTGAATGAGCAGCGCAATCGGCATTTTGCATGCTTTTCGCAGTTTGCACCATGCAAAATGCTTGCTACATCTGGCCCCAGGAAACTAAAGTGAATAATGCAGTATTTGGTCACTGCTCTGAACAGAAAAGAAAGGAGAAAAAGGCAGAAATGACCGCTAGCGAGGAAGACTTTTTAAAGGACACTGCCACCAACAAATGAAATCGCTTTAAGCCATAAGAAGTATACTAAAAGTATACACGAGGTTGAATGCTTACGCTCAACCTAAAAAGGGCTGTACATTTTGTTCTTATCTTGTCACATTTGCTGTGCATTCAAAAACGATGTTAAATGCCAGGTGCTGTACTCCAAAGGCACTTGTTTACCCTTCTTTCTCTGACTTCAAAGTGAGAAGATTTATGTGACAATCTTGCTAGATAGTCGGAACACAGAAGTTTTTTTCTTCTAGCACACAACAACATTTAAATGAACTGTGTAAGTATTTCAAAACATATCAGAATTATGAACACAAAAATTACACACATTTTTTGTTATTTGTGAAGTATGTTAGAAGTAAATACATTAATATGATCAAAACAAATCATTAAACTAGGTGGAGCAATTTTCACACATTTATGTCTGTGCACTGTATGGTTTTGTTAGCACAACTGAATGGTTGTGCACATGTAATAGCCGTTTCAATTGAAAATGTGTTCTCTGTAATGGCAGTGTGCTACCACACCATGAATACTCCACTCCACACCAATGCACTCTAGTCTGCACCACTGCACTCCAGTGCACTCTACTCTGCACCAGTCCACTCTATGCCACTGCATTGTACTCCACTTAACGATATGCCTCTCTACTGTACCCCACACCACTCTATGGCAATGCACTCTTTGCCAATCTACACCACTGCACTCTCCATCACTGCACTCCAGTCTAGGCCACACCAGTCTCCTTTACACAACTCCACTCTATGCCGCTGTACTCTATGACAATACCCTCTATGCTAATGCACTTTTCTCTGTAACACTCAACTCTATGCCCCTGCACTCTATGCTAATCCACTGTATGCCACTCTAATCTACCCTGCCCCACTACACTCTATGCCACTCCACTCTACACCACTTTACTCTGCTTCATTACACTCTATGCCACTATAGGCAAATTAACTCTAACCTGCACCACTCAACTCTACACCACTTCACTCTGCTCTGAAACAATCTACTCTATGCCACTGCACTCTATTTCACTCTACTCTTAGCCACTGCACTGTATGCCAATGCACTCTCCACAACTGAACTCTATGGCACTATGCTCTAAACCACTTCACTCTACTATGCATCACTGCTCTCTATAGCTCTCTCCAACACTCTTCTCCACCGCAATCTGATACTCCACTCCTCAACACTGCACTTTCCACAACTAAAGTCTACGCTACTCTATTCGGCAGTACTCCAGTCTATGGGACTGCACTGTTGCCACTGCACTGTATGGCACTATACTCTTCACCACGCTATGCTACTCTACTCTGCACCACTCTATGACACTGCACTCTATGCCACTAGACTCTACTCTATGCCACTGCCCTCTGCATCACTCAACTCTATGCCACTCCACTCTGCATCACTCTACAGCACTATACTCTATGTCACTGCACTCTACCACATTGCACTCTATGCCACCACACTCTACAGCACTCTACTCTAATCTGTGCCACTCTAATCTGCACCACTCTACTCTGCACCACTCCACTCTACAACACTGCATTGTAAGCCGCTGAATTCTACACCACTGCACGCTCCACCATTGTACTCTGCAACCCTTTATATCAATGCACTCTCTGCCAGTCCACTCTACTCCATGCCACTCCAATGTATGTCATGCTACCTGACTCCACACAATGCCACTCCAATGCACAACACTCTCTGTGACTCCACTCTGCAATACTCTACTACACTCTTCACCATTGCATTCTATGCCACTCTATGTCAGTAACCTTTAGCCATGCTGAACAGCAGCCATGCTGTTGTATAACATGGCTAAAACACATTTGCAAAGCCAATACCTCTTGTGGGCGAGACCAATTGGCTTTGCCAAAGCTTGTTAAATGTGAGAGTGGTTAAGCTGCCAATACAAGAGGGTGGAACAGGTCCTTTTGTGGAAATGTGTGAAATGAGAGAGATAGATAATGAACCCGCCACCCATGCTATTTTCATGTGCTACAAATGCTGGCTTGTTAAAGAGCTATCTGTCTGCAGATCGAATACTTATTATATACATGTACAAAAAAAATGTAGATAGCATATCTTCTGTCACAATACCCTAAATGAGAACTTGCACACCTAAGTATCGGGTTAGATTATTTTTCCTTTCACTGGAGATAGAATGAATTGCATTCATTGAATATGACACATTTATTTGTGCACATGGTCCACAGGGGAGCATTTTCAGTGCTTACACATAGTGCTATAAAGTTTTGGTAGAAAAGTTAAGTGCTACATGAAACTCCAGAACCAGTCATCCACTCTTGGAAATGGTTAGTTGCACCATAGTATAAGGTGTGTCCTCCCTATTCTACAGAAAGCACTGGGATTTAAATAGCTGTCCCTTTAAGAACACTGCTTACGTCATCTTCTTTGATTCGTTTATATAGCACTGTGGGTTGACCTGCCAAGTCAGTGTATTTAACATATAGAATACTGAAGATGATTATTTGTGATGTTTTAATGGATGCAGAGTCTAGTGTTTGATAAACAGACTTTTTGCGAGATGAAATATCTCTGTGACATTAACCTCTTCGCTGCCAGGCCTTTTGCCCTCAGGTGCCAAGCCTTTTTTTGGCTGTTTGGGGCAGTTTGCGCTTAGGCCCTCATAACTTTTTGTCCACATAAGCTACCCACGCCAAATTTGTGTCCTTTTTTTCCAACATCCTAGGGATTCTAGAGGTACCCAGACTTTTTCGGGTTCCCCTGAAGGATACCAAGAAATTAGCCAAAATACAGCAAAATTGTCGTTTTTTTCAAAAAAAATTAAAAAGGGCTGCAGACGAAGGCTTGTGGTTTTTACCCTGAAAATAGCTTCAACAAAGAGTTTGTGGTGCTTAAATCAACATCTTCCCAGCTTTCAGGAACAGGCAGACTTGAATCAGAAACCCCAATTTTTCAACACAATTTTGGCATTTTACTGGGACATACCCCATTTTTACTATTTTGTTGTGCTTTCAGTCTCTTTCCAGTTAGTGACAGAAATGGGTGTGAAACCAATGCTGGATCCCAGAGACCTAAACATTTCTAAAAAGTAGACGAAATTCTGAATTCAGCAAGGGGTAATTTGTGTAGATCCTATGAGGGTTTCCTACAGAAAATAACAGCTGAATTAAAACAAATATTGAAATTGAGGTGTAAAAAACAGCCATTTTTCTCCACGTTTTACTCTGTAACTTTTTCCTGCTATGTCAGATTTTTGAAAGCAATATACTGTTACTTCTAATGGACTCTTCTGGCTGTGGGAATATATAGGGTTTGTAGGTTCATCAAGAGCCCTAGGTACCCAGAGCCAATAAATGAGCTGCGCCTTGCAATGGGTTTTCATTCTATACCGGGTATACAACAATTCATTTCCTGAAATGTAAAGAGTGAACAATAGGTATCAAGAAAACCTTTGTATTTCCAATATGGGCACAAGATAAGGTGTTGAGAAGCAGTGGTTATTTGGACAACTCTGAATTCCGGGGTGCCCATACTAGCATGTGAATTACATGGCATTTCCCAAAGAGACATCTTTTTTACACACTGTCTTACATTTGGAAGGAAAAAAAATTACAGAAAGACTTGATTTGCTTTTCTGTGTTCCCCCAAGTCTCCCGATACAAATGGTAGCTCACTTGCATGGTTAGGCCTAAGGGTCGCGACAGGAAACACAACATAGACACATCACATTTTTACATTGAAACCTGACGTATTTTTTGCAAAGTGCCTATCTATAGATTTTGGCCTATAGCTCAGCTGGCACCTGGGGAAACCTACCAAACCTGCACATTTTTTAAAAATAGACACTGAGGGGAATCCAAGATAGGGTGACTTGTGGGGCTCTCACAAGGTTCTGTTACCCAGAATCATTTGCAAACCTCAAAATTTGGCCAAAAAAACACTTTTTCCTCATATTTTGGTGACAGAAAGTTCTGGAATCTGAGAGAAGCCACAAATTTCCTTCCACCCAGCTTTCCCCCAAGTCTCCCGATAAAAATGGTACCTCACTTGTGTGGGTAGGCCTAACGCCTACAACAGGAAATACCCCAAAACACAATGTGGACACATCACATTTTCCCAAAGAAAAAAGAACTGTTTTTTGCAAAGTGTCTAGCTGTGGATTTTGGCCTCTAGCTCAACCGGCACCTAAGGAAACTTAATAAACCAGCGCATTTTTTTAAATGAGACACCTAGGGTAATCCAAGATGGGGTGACTAGAGGGGCTCTCACCAGGTTCTGTTACCCAGAATCCTTTGCAAACCTCAAAATTTGGCCAAAAAAACACTTTTTTCTCTCATTTCAGCGACAGAAAGATCTGGAATCGAGAGAAGCCACAAATTTCCTTCCACCCAGCTTTCCCCCAAGTCTCCCGATAAAAATGGTACCTCACTTGTGTGGGTAGGCCAAGCACTTGTGACAGGAAATGCCCCAAAAACACAACGTGGACACATCACGTTTTCACAAAGAAAACAGACCTGTTTTTTGCAAAGTGCCTAGCTGTGGATTTTGGCCTCTAGCTCAACCGGCACCTACGGAAACCTACCAAACCAGCGCATTTTTAAAAATGAGACACCTAGGGGAATCCAAGATGGGGTGTGGGGCTCTCACCAGGTTCTGTCGCCCAGAATCCTTTGCGAACCTCAACATTTGGCCAAAAAATACTTTTTCCTCTCATTTCAGTGACAGAAAGTTCTGGAATCTGAGGGGAGCCACAAATGTCCTTCTGCCCAGCGTTCTCCAAAGTCTCCCGATAAAAATGGTACCTCACTTGTGTGGGTAGGCCTAGCGCCTACAACAGGAAATGCCCCAGAACACAATGTGGACACATCACATTTTCCCAAAGAAAACAGACCTGTTTTTTGCAAAGTGCCTAGCTGTAGATTTTGGCGTCTAGCTCAACCACCACCTAAGGAAACCTAGTAAACCAGCACATTTTTTAAAATGAGACACATAGGGTAATCCAAGATGGGGTGACTAGAGGGGCTCTCATCAGGTTCTGTTACCCAGAATCCTTTGCAAACCTCAAAATTTGGCCAAAAAAACACTTTTCCTCATATTTTGGTGACAGAAAGTTCTGGAATCTGAGAGGAGACACAAATTTCCTTCCACCCAGCTTTCCCCCAAGTCTCCCGATAAAAATGGTACCTCACTTGTGTGGGTAGGCCTAGCGCCTACAACAGGAAATGGCCCAAAACACAATGTGGACACATCACGTTTTCCCAAAGAAAACAGACTTGTTTTTTGCAAAGTGTCTAGCTGTGGATTTTGGCCTCTAGCTCAACCGGCACCTAGGGAAACCTACCAAACCAGCACATTTTATAAAACGAGACATCTAGGGGAATCCAAGATGGGGTGACTAGAGGGGCTGTTACCAGGTTCTGTTACCCAGAATCCTTTGCAAACCTCAAAATTTGACCAAAAAATACTTTTTCCTCACATTTCAGTGACAGTAAGTTCTGGAATCTGAGAGGAGCCACAAGTTTCTTTCCACCCAACGTTCCCCCAAGTCTCCCAATAAAAATGGTACCTCACTTGTGTGGGTAGGCCTAGCGCCCGTGACAGGAAATGCCCCAAAACACAATATGGACACATCACATTTTCCCAAAGAAAACAGACCTGTTTTTTGCAAAGTGCTTAGCTGTGGATTTTGGCCTATAGCTCAACCTGCACCTAGGGAAACCTACCAAACCTGCACATTTTTTAAAACGAGACGCCTAGGGGAATCCAAGATGGGGTGATTAGAGGGGCGCTCACCAGGTTCTGTTACCCGGAATCTTTTGCAAACCTCAACATTTGGCCAAAAAAATACTTTTCCCTCACATTTCAGGGACAGAAAGTTCTGGAATCTGAGAGGAGCCACAAATTTCCTTCCACCCAGTGCCTAGCTGTGGATTTTGGCCTCTAGCTCAGCCGGCACCTAGGGAAATCTACCAAATCTGTGCATTTTTTTAAATGAGACACCTAGGGGAATCCAAGATGGGGCGACTTGTGGGGCTCTCACACGGTTCTGTTACCCAGAATCCTTTGCAAACCTCAACATTGGGCCAAAAAAAACACTTTTTCCTCACATTTCGGTGACAGAAAGTTCTGGAATCTGAGAGAAGCCAAAAATGTCCTTACACCCAGCGTTCCCCCAAGTCTCCCAATAAAAATGGTACCTCGCTTGTGTGGGTAGGCCTAGCGCCCACGACAGGAGGAACCCCAAAACACAACGTGGACACATCACATTTTCCCAAAGAAAACAGACCTGTTTTTTACAAAGTGCCTAGCTGTGGATTTTGCCCTCTTGCTTAGCCGCCACCTAGGGAAACCTACCAAACCTGTGCATTTTTGAAAAGTAGACACCTGGGGGAATTCAAGATGGTGTGACTTGTGGGGCTCTCGCCAGATTCCTTTACCCAGAATCCTTTGCAAACCTCAAATTTTGGCCAGAAAACACTTGTTCCTCACATTTCGGTGACAGAAAGTTCTGGAATCTGAGAGGAGCCACAAATTTCTTTCCACCCAGAGTTCCCCCAAGTCTCCTGATAAAAATAGTACCTCACTTGTGTGGGTAGGCTTAGTACCCGCCAAAGGAAATGTCCCAAAACACTATCTGGACGCATCAAAATGATTAAATACAAAACTACCTGTTTTTAGGGGGTAACTGCGTTTTTGGTCCTGGGCTCAGCAGCCATCTATGGAAACCTACCAAACACAGACATTTCTGAAAACTAGACACCCGAAGGGGTCCAGGGAGGTGTGACTTGTGTGGATCCCCCAATGTTTTCTTACCCAGGATCCTCAGCAAACCTCAAATGTTTCTAAAAAAAATCACATTTTTCCCACATTTCTGTGTGGAATCACCCCACCGGGACAAATTTCCTACCACCCAACGTTCCCCTCAGTCTCCCGGTAAAAATTATACCTCACTGGTGTAGGTGGGCAAAGCGCCTATGACAGGGAAGACCCAAAAACATGTCGAAATTGAGGGGGAACCAAAGCGGGTCCAAATGGGCATTTTGAAAAGAAAAAACATGTTTAGGGTGACAAGTGCAGCAGAATTTTTATCAGTATAGATGAGACAATGCTGGGTGGTAGGATATTGTGGATTCCTGCAGATTCCGGAAGGTTTCATCACAAAAATGTGGGGAAAATGTGTGATTTCCAGCAAAGTTGGAGGCTTGCAGGTCATTGTGGGTAAGAAAATGGTGCGGTGCATGCAAAGCACTCCACCCTGCAATCACCCAGATGTTAAGTTTTCAGATGAGTCTAGGTCTTGTGGATTTTTCTACATGGCAGCGTCCCAAAGTCCAGAAAGTGCAGCCCTCCCCCATTCCAAGTGGGACGATTTTGAGAGTTAGCCAAGCTCTCATGGCCCAAATTTAAATCCAAAACCTAAAATAATCAAATGTTCTCTTGCTTGTCATGGAATAAGATGTTTTACTGTGTGGGGGAGAGTTGAAAGACTGTCACCCCCTTCAGTTGGGGTGGGGGCTTAACCAGGCCCATACTGGGTGGCAGCCTCCACCCCACTATTTTTTGTTTTGTTTGAATTCCCTGGCATCTAATAGGCTTTCTTCCCCCAGGGGAGTGGATCGGGGTAAATGCCCCATCTGCCAACTGGTGGGCAGAACAACTTTGGCCCCATTTATTTGGGGTTGGGGTATGGCCATATCCCCACCGTCTTATTTTGAAAAAAATCTTCCCTGGTCTCTGGTGGGCTTTCTGCCCCCCTTGTGGGCATATGGGCCTTCCAAAAATAGGCCGATGTGCCCCGAGGGGGGCAGATATGGCCAACAGTAATGTGCCCCTATAGAGAGCGACCCTTTCCCAAGGGGCTTCCCCCCCAAGCAAAACGCACACATACACACACACCAATTTCTGGTGCCTAAGTGGTTTCTGCCTCCCCCCCCCCCGGAGCAGAATAGGCCGATCTGTCCCCAAAGGGATCAGAAATGGCCTAAAATGAATCTCCTCCCCCAGGGGAGAGACTCTTGCATTGCGATCGGGCAGCAGAAATTCTTGCAGAGGCATGAAAGGAAATGCCTTTCCTTTCATGCCTCTGTCTGCCCCTTCCTCCCGAGCGGAAGATAAATGCTGAGCATTTCTTTTCCGCATCGCGCTGGAAACATCTGATGAGGTCAGCACACGATTGCGTGCTGATGTCATCAGACGTCATGAAGGGGTAGGGGGGTCGGGGGTGGAAGGGGAAGCGATTCCTCTTCCATCCCTACCCTGGAGGGGGGTGTGGGGAGGCCCTTGGGGGGAGCACCAGCGCTCCCCCGAGTGCCTATACGAGGATGTAGTGGTTACGTCCGTGACACCTCAGCACCGTGCCACCGGACATAACCACTACGTCCATGGCGGGGAAGGGGTTAAGTACTCTTAAGTCTGTGTTGTAAGAATGTCATGGGCCCTAAAGTAAGTAAGGAAAATGTCCCCCAAACCACCATATAATATCTATGTCCTTGTTTACAAGTGCCTGAGGTGAAGCTTCTTTGTCAACTTGCCCATGTTCTTCCTCAGGATTTCTATATGATTATGGAAAAATAAATGTGCATGTCAGTTACGGAAAAATAATCTACATCTCAAACTTTGGCCCAGATGTCAATTCTTTAGGGATACTACATGACAGGCTGCAAAGGTCCTTTGATTTAATGTATAAACCTGTGTCATTATGGTATAATTTATTGTCTTGTTTTGTACGTGATTTATCAAGAGTTACTGTGCACCTAGTATAACGAATAACGTGTATTTGTAAGGTACATGTTCACCCCAGCAAGGATGTCTTGCTGCTGACTAAAATAACATGTGTATATTGTCACCTACCTCAGTAGTACTCATTTCATCTACTTCAGAAGGATGAAGGGCTGAGCAGACATGCCCAGATTTGAACCTTTGACCGTGCAAACACGGACTGCTGCACTGGATACATTAGCCCACTGAATCACCATTCAGCACTGGCTCATGTGACAATAATGTGCAAAATCTAAGTCCTGAGCTGGAGAAAGTGTCTCATGAAGCCTGGTGGCACCTGGCTATCTAGGTCTGGTGACTCAGTGGATTAGTGTATCCAGTTCTTGACTCTGCGTCCATTTCAATCCTTGCCGGTCTACTCAAAATTCCTATCTCCTGGGATCGTTAGAATGAGCACCATTGAGTTGGGCAACAATAAACATCTAGTGCTGGACAGGCCATTCTGCAACTCTGGCATTTGCCCTGTTGTCTGGAGACAAGGAGGCAGCTTTCAAAGCTGAATGGACTGTCCTGCCTTGAGAGAACAGTGCTCCCATCGTCCATTCTAGTTGTAACATCCTTCAGTATGAGGGTGGTTTGAACATTATTGCCAAGGCTGATTTTGGTTTCTAGTCAAGCACCGCTGTTAATCTAAACCACGATGACCCACAGTGTGAACTTGCAGTTTACCAATGCAGATTTTATGTCACTCTACCCTCTATGCCATGTTCTGCGAAGGCACGTGCATGGGAGAGATAGCAAAAGTGACTCCGCGAACAACACACGCATGCTTTTTAGAATTAACTGCAAATTGTGTATATTTCTTGAACCTCTGGAATGTGGATCAAAGGCAGTGAACTTTAGCACACACAAATTGAATTACTTCATTCTGTTACTAAATTCATGGGATATTCACTATTCGTGTATTGCTACAACGATGCGGCTTTTTAAAATAAAGCTTAAAGTAACCCACACTACAGTTTCATGGCACCTTCTTCAGCATTTATACTAATTTCATTTGTTGCAGTTTTATATAGTGCGAGCTCGACCGAAACGTATTGTAGAGCTTTACATGAACACCAGTTACATTACACAAGTTCACACTAAAATGTTAGCGAATTGCAAGAAAAGGCTGGTGTGTTATTTCGTGTTATTTATGAAGATTCCTGAATCACCATCCTGTTCAATCTAGCAAAAGGGTAAACATAAAGTCGGTGACGGATTATAAATGCTCCCATCTTATGTTTTCTTTTCCATCAAAATAATTATTGAAGAAAACGCAAAATGTCCCGTCGGAGTGATATTAAAAGAAAAGCGTAAGGTGAGTAGTTCATGTTTAACATTCTTGCAGCGCGCGGCATTGTTTTGCTACCTCTTCCACTTCCGCTTCTCCCAATGAACCGCTTGAGAGCAGTGTGGTCAAGCGTTTGAGACAGGCGCACCGCTATTTAAACCCACGGAATTTATTTGGCGGGCGCTGTCTCGCGTTGAGATATAGGAACACGTCGCCGATGACAAGCCAAATATTTCACAGAATATCCATCTTTCACCTTGCCAATGCCCCTTTGTGAGGAATTGGGTCGCCGGCATGATCCGGTCCGAGCCCCTAGTACAGAGAATGAGGTAAAAGATAAAGCGCGCCTTTTGTGCAGCCGGGCTCTGCGATCAGATAATAATATGAAGGGGGAGAACGGAGACGACGCCTCCGCAGCTATGATGAGTCCATTAGCAGTAATCAGCTCATAAAAGGAAGGATGTTGAGTTTTCATTTCATTTCTCTGACAAGATGTAGTTTAAAGGAAAACAAGCCGGGGGTGCACTTCAATGGCTTCACATCAGTGAGAAATAATATCGGCTTCATTGTCACAATCAACTTGGAAATCGTCATTTTGTGTCTTGAAATGACTACCTCTGGAAATTCGACACCGGCTTTCAACATAATTATTTTTATCCTCAGAAGCATGCCTTTGATCTTTGAATTAAATCGTTTGCACTCCATCAGATCCTTTGCAGCGGGGAAATGCTACACCACTAATATTATATTAAGAAGCTTGATGAAAATTGCAAGCAAGTCTGCATTAGGTGTGCTTTGTTCGAGATATTAGTCTTGCCACGTCCTTTAGTGTTTGATGAAAGGTGGCATTGTTTCATGGTACGGAAGTGTAGATCTATTCACGAGGCAACACCCCATTGATTACAGTACGCTGGCCATTACTCAATGCAATATCCCAAATCCTATTGTATGTATGTATTTTTGTATTCTGTTATAAATACCCAAACCGGAAAGTGGTGCAAAGCAAATTAGAGTTTGGGACAATAGCTGTATTACATTCCCAGAGCTCTGGATAAACAGCTGCAGAGTCACAATAAATGTTACCCGTCCGACAAAATGCCACCCTCGCACAGGAAGTGGAGGCATTGTAGTGTTTTAGAATGATTGAATAGGGATGGCTGCCACTCGATTATTTGTGGCAGACTGCACCTCTCCTGAGCTACCCAATTACACTGAATCTCATTCTTCTTCTTCCACAGTCCTTATTTTACGAAGGTAAAGTGCATGTCTCAGAAACAGTAACGGCACAGTCCCTTTGAATATGACACATTTTTAGCTTTTCCACTTGTCTTGGGGATATTTATATTTCACTTTTCATCTAGAATTCCTGTTTGTGAGACTTAATTAGCAGAATATCGTTTGAAGGCGTAAACTGCATGTGAGGATAAGAGGGAGGGATGCCTGACCAATGTGGACCACTGACACCCAATGTAATAAAGTTCTCTAGTACGTAATCAAAGCTCTCTCATTTAATTCCTCTTCCTTATACTACCTTGCCTTTATGACGAAATTACTAGCAACAACCCTCCAGCTTTACATCCAACCATGTTTCACGCACAAAAGAAGCCAACATCTTAAAATGTCACCATTTCAGCAGATCTTCCAGAATCACAAGAGAATGACAGTAGAAGCAACTTGCCCACTTGTGCTAATGAACGCTTCTAGTGCGAAATGAAAGAGGAGATAAAGCGTACATTCACCCAGACATCCATATGACTGCCCAGGAATGAACCACACATGGAGAAGCAAAGCCACACATAGGTGGCATAGAAAAAAATCAAAGCAAATTAAATCAGCAGACCAGTCTAGAATCCCAACACGAAATGAGACAGAGAGGTGTTTTGAGAATCAGTCAACATTAAGGAAAGTCGATTACCATAAAGTTATACTACACACATGAAATAAGGGGTCCTTCAAATAATTGAGCAGTAACATGGGATGAATAAAAATGCATTAATTAGTCTACCCAATATTTAGTCACTGTTTGATGCGACTAACCTCTAAGGAATTACCCTTAAACAATAAACTCTTAGTCACCCAAAGAAGTCCTTTCATTAACATAATCTGGACCTTAGAATGGACAACAGGGGCGACCACTTATTTTCTCATGTCAATCTGGTTGTTGAAGAAATATCATGAAGAGAATGCAAAAACTACAACGATGGCTTTACTGATCAGCATAGCTGAACGACATCAATAGATTGAATGAAACGGTCTCCAGTCAGAACACAACAAAAGCTACCACATCGTCATCCCCAGTACAATCAATCAAAATGTCTCAATGATGAAAATGTATGAAACACAATCTGCAGTTCGGAAGATTTCTACAAGGTTTCCTGACACCCTACAGTGAGTGTTACACCGTGTCTCAACTGTGACAGTCTCAAAGGGTCGCCCATCTAAACATAGGTATACTTTCCAGAAGTAAAACAGGCCCTGGGAGGCAAATATGCAGCTCATCAGGAGATACATGCCCTCCAGATGAGTAAAAAAGCTGATAATATCTGTATATAACCCAAAGCTTTATAATATTCAACATATATATTAATGGCAGCCGCAGCGCGATGAGAGAGCGACTCCACTGACCTATTGGACAGCATATGTTGCCCTCCCCAGCTCCTCCTGCTGCTGCCCCTGCTGCCTCTGGGAACAAACTGAGAGTCTGCCTGACTCTCAGTTCGAGGCCCCCCTCCACCTGCAGGCTCCTGCCTGTGCCTCATTCCTGGTGGCCTAGTGGCCATGTACAAGTAAGTATCTTCCGTCGCTCTGTCTCTCCTTACTCCCGCCTTTATACTTCTGCCTTTACCTCTGTTTTTTCTTTTTCCTTTTTCTGTCTCTATTCCTGTTTCTTTCTGTCCTCAGCCTCCCTCTCCCTCCTGCCCCACTGCTGCCCTGCAGCCTCCTCTTCCCCCGTGACATGCTTTCCTGCCTTCCCGCCTCTCAGCTGACTGGACCCCCACCTCCCTCACCTTCTTAATTGCAGCCTGAGCGTGGCCTCGCAGTGGATGTGTGCAGCGGGTGCACCAAAAGTAAGCCCATCTGCACCCATCTGTGCCGTGACCGCACCCAGTGTCAGAAAGCCTGAATCTCTGACGAACCATTCCCCGGCCACCATCCATTATGATGCCAAGACCCTCCACCGCCTGAACACCGGACGTCTGAGGGCGTGCTGCATAGCATCTCCTAAGGACACCCAAGGACCTTTTTCCTGCCAGAACTGCAACTTCAGTTTCAGCCATGACAGACAACCAGAACACCCCAAACCTGAAACCGCCAATGCCTGACACAACCTCATTGTCTGCTTCTTTCTGAATATACACTCTCTCCATAAGCACACCACAGAACTCTGGGACCTGATCGGCTCTGCCCGTTCAGACATCGCCCTCATAAACAAGACCTGGACCAACCATACCTCCGGACCAGACATCGCCATAGAAATCCCGGATGGCTACAACTTCCTAAGGAAGGATCGCCCCTCCTGTCCGGGGCGGAGGACTGGCCATCGTACACAAGTCCTCACTCCGCATCACAGTCAACACAGAGGAACACTGCACCACAATAGAACACCTAAACTTCTTGACCTTCGCCACTCACAACTCCTCCCTCTGAGGCACCCTGGTCTGCAGACTGCCTGGCCCCACTTAGTCTTCATTGACGCCATTGTAGAAATTGCCAGCCCCCACTCCATAGTGCCCACTGACTACCTCCTTCTGGGTGTCTTGAATTCCCACCTTTAAGGACTGCAATGACCGAAAAAAACACTTCCCTACTCAACAATCGCGCCACCCTCGGCCTCAGGCAACTGATCACCACGCCCACGCATGCCACAAGACACACACTAGACCTCATATTTACTTCAAGAATGCTTCCACTCTGGACTGGACCGACCATCAATGCATACTCTTTGCCATCACTGCACTTAACAGCCGCCTTCGCATCCTCAGGTTTCCCCACAGAAAATGGAATCACCAATGAGAAACACACCATGACCCTCGCCAAATCACCCTCACCGACAATGCCAAAGCCGCAGCACGCAACCTCAACTCCTGGATCACCGAATGCGCCAACTTCTTAGCCCCCCTCCGGTCAACTTTGATCAAGCCTGTCCCAAAAAGAGCCAGCTGGTTCACTGCCAAACTCCAAGAATCCAAATGCACCTGTAGGCACCTAGAGAAGAAGTGGAGAAGCAGCAAGACCAGGGAAAACCTTGCCTCCCTCAAAGCCGCCATTGCCACCCATCCCCAACGCACAAAAAGCCACACTCCATGAACACATCAACACCTCTCTGCACAACACGAGAGAACTCTTCACAGTAATCAACAAATTCATCAATCCTCCCTCTGAAGCTGCCAAAATCCCCCCGTCACAAGAGCTCTGTGACAAACTGGCCACTTTCTTCCACTGCAAGATTAGCCCCCCTAGAACCCACCCAAACCATCCACAGCTAGTCCACTCTCACCACAGAAGAGATCGAAATCATCATGAACAGCATTCACTCTGGAGCTCCAAAAGGCCCCTGTCTTCTCCACATCTACAACAGAGCCAGTGCATCCATCGCCCGAAGTCCGCAAGACGCTGAACTGCTCCATCAAAACAGCCACATTCCCCAAAGATTGGAAACACACCAAAGTCCACCCCTCCTGAAGAAACCCACAGCCGACCCATAAGAGCTCAAGAATTTCTGACCCATCTTGCTGCTACCCTACCGAGCCAAAGTTCTGGAAAAAGCCATACACTCATAGTCTGGATTCCGAAGCAACAATATCACAGAGACAGCCCTTCTTGCAGCCACCAACGACATCTGCACTCTCCTCGACCGTGGACACACCTCAGCACTTATACTCCTTGACCTCTCAGCAGCCTTCAACACGGTCTCCCACAGCACCTTATGCACCAGACTCCACAACGGAGGAATCCGCACAAAAGCCTTGCTATGGATCCACTCCTTCTTCACTGGAAGAACACAGAGGGTCAGGCTCTCACCCTTCATATCCAAACCAACAGAAGTCAGCTGCATAGTCCTTCAGGGATCCTCTCTGACCCCAGCGCTCTTCAACATATACATGGCCCCGCTTGCAGCCATTGTCAGAGGCCGCAAAATGAACATTGTGTCATACACCAATGTCACACAACTCATTGTATCTCTCACTAAAGACCCAGAGAAAGCTAAGAGGAACCTTCACACCGGGAGGAAAGCCGTCACCGCCTGGATGAGGGAGAGCTGCCTCAAGCTCAACTTGGACAAGACCGAGCTCATCATCTTCAGAAACTCCACCTCAGCCTGGGACGACTACTGGTGGCCCACATCGCTCAGCGCACCACTACCTCCGACTGACCATGCCCGCAACCTAGGAATCATCCTGAACTCTTCCCTATCAATGACCCGACAGTTAAACACAGTCACCTCTTCTTGCTGGCACACCCTTTGCCAGCTCCACAAAACCTTCAAAAGAATCACGGTCGACTGCCGCAAAATAATCACCCACACCCTTGTCACAAGCAAGCTTGACTACGGCAATGCACTCTACGTCAGCACCATAACAAAGAACATCAGGAAACTACAACTCAACCAAAACGCCGCCTGACTCGTACTGAACCTCCCCTGCCAGGAGCACATCTCCTAAAAACTGAGGACCCTCCATTGGCTCCCAGTAGAGAAGCGAATCAACTTCAAACTACTTACCCACACCTCCAAGGCCCTTCACAACATCGGACCGGCCTACCTAAACCATTGCATCTCTTTCCATAACCCGCCAGAATTCTCTGCTCCACCCAGCAGGCACTAGCTACCATCCCATGCAGCTGGAAAACCACTGCCGGAGGAAGATCTTGTCATACCTCGCAGCTAAGAGCTGGAACAACCTGCCCACGCACCTCAGACAAAGCCCATCTCTCACCATCTTCAGGAAGAACCTCAAAACATGTCTCTGCGAATGAGGCCCAGACCCACTGCCAACACATTGAGACCCTTACGGGTGAGTAGTTGCGCCTTACAAAAACTGAGTGATTGATTAATTAATTGATTGAACAGTAGTTTGAAATACAGCCCACGGATGATGCAACCATAGGGCCTGATTTAAAGTTTGGCATGTGGCCCGCTGTCCATCAGGGTAGCAGAGGACAATACATCTGCGACTCTGATAGAATACCGATCACCATGTTTAGAAATCACCACTGGCCAAGCAGCGATCCCAGTGTCTTCAGAGGAATCGCTGTCATTGCATACAGGCCTTTCAGGCGTCTGCATGCCAAACATTTTTGTTTTTCAAAAACAAACTGCCAAAGCAGGAGCTTGTTTATGAAAAACAAAAAACTAATTACCCTTACCCTCTGGGACTTTTCTCACAGCGTGTGTGGGTCATGGTTCTATGTCCTATCTGGTACTGCTAGGTTAAAAAAAAGCAAGCTGGGTCTCTCAATACTCACAATGATCCTCACCCATCTAATCAGTACTGCCCTCCCCAATTGTTCACCCTCAGGCCATCAAACTTGCATTCATCACTCCTACCATAAAGAAACCTACCACAGATCCTGAAAATCTTATCCCATAGGTAGCCTGTCAGTGGCCTTTCATGTGTTCCAAAAGTCTCTTGAAACAGTTGACACCTAGCATTTGTCTTCCCACTAAAAGTGCAAGTCCTCCTGAAATGACTTCTAGACTGTTTTCTGCTAGACTTTATTCCCAGTCAAAGCATGGAGTCCACTCTTTTCAACAACAGGAACGAACTACACATCTGTCAGGGTTACCTTTACATCTAAATCATATTAGTCCTTTCAGCCGCCTTCAAAACTGTTGACCAATGTTTTTATAAATATGTAGTTTGCATTGCCTAGCATTAGAGGGATAGCATTGTTATGGTGTGCTTTTTTTCTGGAAAACCCCACACACCATATCAAATTGAATCCATTCCTCTCATTAAAATCACCATCAAGTACTGTGTATCTCCCAGATCTGCTTTGTTACTGTTGGACTTTTGCTTTTGCAGGGTCATCCCCAGACTTTTTTGCCTCCTGCCTCCTATATTTTTCTGACATGTTGATGTTGGCTTTTCAACTCTGAGCACTTTACCACTGCTAATCAGTGCTAAAGTGCATATGCTCTCCTGTTTAAATTGTATGTAAGTGGTTTATCCATGATTGGCATATTTGATTTACTAGTAAGTCCCTAGTAAGGGGCACTAGAGGTGCCAGGGCCTGTAAATCAAATGCTACTAGTGGGCCTGCAGCACTGGTTGTGCCACCCACATAAGTAGCTCTGTAATCATGTCTCAGACCTGCCACTGCAGTGTCTGTGTGTGTATTTTTACACTGTAAATTCGACTTGGCAAGTGTACCCACTTGCCAGGCCTAAACCTTCCCTTTCCTTACATGTAAGGCACCCCTAAGGTATGCCCTAGGTAGCCCCAAGGGCAGGGTGCAGTGTATGGATAAGGTAGGACATATAGGTGGTCATTCTGACCCTGGCGGTCTTTGACCGCCAGGGCGGAGGACCGCGGGAGCACCGCCGACAGGCCGGCGGTGCTCCAATGGGGATTCCGACCGCGGCGGTAAAGCCGCGGTCGGACCGGCACCACTGGCGGGGTCCCGCCAGTGTACCGCGGCCCCATTGAATCCTCCGCGGCGGCGCAGCTTGCTGCACCGCCGCGGGGATTCCGACCCCCCCTACCGCCATCCAGATCCCGGCGGTCGGACCGCCGAGATCCGGATGGCGGTAGGGGGGGTCGCGGGGCCCCTGGGGGCCCCTGCAGTGCCCATGCCACTGGCATGGGCATTGCAGGGGCCCCCGTAAGAGGGCCCCTACATGTATTTCACTGTCTGCTGCGCAGACAGTGAAATACGCGACGGGTGCAACTGCACCCGTCGCACAGCTTCCACTCCGCCGGCTCGATTCCGAGCCGGCTTCATCGTGGAAGCCTCTTTCCCGCTGGGCTGGCTGGCGGTCTGAAGGCGACCGCCCGCCAGCCCAGCGGGAAAGTCAGAATTACCGCCGCGGTCTTTCGACCGCGGAACGGTAACCTGACGGCGGGACTTTGGCGGGCGGCCTCCGCCGCCCGCCAAGGTCAGAATGAGGGCCATAGTAATGTGGTTTATATGTCCTGACAGTGAAATACTGCCAATTTCGTTTTCACTGTTGCAAGGTCTGTCTCTCTCTCATAGGATAATATGGGGGCTACCTTTAAATATGATTAAAGTGTAGATTCCCCTAGAGAAGAGATGGACAGGTGGAGTTTGGGATCCCTAAACTCACAATTTAAAAATGCATCTTTTAGTAAAGTTGATTTTGAGATTGTGCGTTTGAAAATGCCACTTTTAGAAAGTGAGCATTTTCTTGCTTAAACCATTCTGTGACTCTGCCTTGTTTGTGGATTCCCTGTCTGGGTCAGTTTGACAGTTGGGTTGTTTTTCACCTCACACCAGACAGTGACACAAAGGGAGCTGGGGTGTAATCTGCATTTCCTGATTAGCCGTCTCTGCTAGGAGGGAGGGGTGGAGTGGTCACTCTCATCTGAAAGGACTGTGCCTGCCTCTGACAATGCTGTCTCCAACCCCCTGGTGTGTGTCTGAGGCCTTGCCTGGGCAAGGCAGGATTTCACAAGAAGGTGTGAGTCCCCTTTGAAGAAAGGTGACTTCAAAGACTAAAATGGGTATAAGAAGGGCACCCAAACTTACAAACTTTAGAAACACTTCTGGAATCAAGGGGAACCTCTGCCTGGAGAAGAGCTGATCGCTGAGGAACAAGTGCTGCCCTGCCTGTGACTGTGCTTTGTGGAGCTTTCCTGCAGTGCTGCTTCTGCCAGAGTAAGAGGGCAAAGACTGGACTTTGGGTGCCTTCCATCTTGAAGAAGAAATCTCCAAGGGCTTGATGTAGAGCTTGCCTCCTGTTATTGAAGTCTCAGGGATAGCAAAGACTTCTTCCTGCCAGCACCTGGAGTCTCTGGAGAGACCCCTACTCTGCTCTGTGGTGCCCTTCCAGTTCCTGGGGCCCTGAAAGGAGAGGCTGGCAGCCTAAGGACAAAAATACACGCACCGAGCGCCGTGCGGGGAAAAGATCGACGCGAATCCGATCGCGGCTGAGAAAACGACGCGACGCCGGCTCCGCAGCTGAGAAACGACGCCGCTGGAAACGCGACCGGAGAATCGACGCCCGGAGCAGGAGAAACGACGCGCAGCATCGCTGACGAAGGCTGAGAGATCGCAACCAGCGCCGCGGGACTTCGGACCGTCGCGTGGCTGGCTTTTTCGACGCGCCTCGCCGAGCCGAGCTGTTTTCGACGCATATACCCGTGCCGGGTTATTTTCGACGCACACCGCCCGTGCGGGGTTATTTTTGCCGCAAACCAGGTACATTTTCACGCTAGCAGCGCTAGTGTGTTGTTACAACTACCTAAAGACTCTTTTTATTTTAAACCTTTAAAAAATCATAACTTGACTTGTGTATGTTGGATTTTTGTCGTTTTGGTCTTGTTTTGTCTAGATAAATATTTCCTATTTTTCTAAACTGGTGTTGTGTCATTTTGTAGTGTTTTCATTAAGTTACTGTGTGTGTTGGTACAAATACTTTACGCCCAGCACTCTGAGGTTAAGCCTACTGCTCTGCCAAGCTACCAAGGGGGTAAGCAGGGGTTAGCTGAGGGTGATTCTCTTTTATCCTAACTAGAGTGAGGGTCCTTGCTTGAACAGGGGGTAACCTGACTGTCAACCAAAGACCCCATTTCTAACATTGGTGACCAGCGGTCGGGATTTGGACTTGTATTTGTACTTGACATACAGTGATTAAGTGTACACTACTGTTTTGATCTCAGACCACTACGCGACCACATACTACTTGTTTGGTGATCTTTTGATTTTTCTCTTAAGGACTCTTTTTATTCTACTTCCATGATTTTGCTGATCCCTTTTACTTCATTGGGAAATTATTATTTTTTTGCCTTTGGAACTTTGCACTTGTGACCATCATGTCTCAATCTGGAGATGCAACAGCTGGAGCTGTGTTTGAAATGGAGAAACTGAAGGAGTACTCAGTTGCTCAATTGAAACAGTTCCTTAAAGATCTTGACTGTCCCACTGAGAGCTCCACCAGGGAGGGGGAGCTGCAACAGGCACAGAGGGCCGGGGTGACAATCAAGAAGGCTGGAGGGCACACAGAGGAGGAGAATGTGGGTGGGGAAGTGCAGAGGATACACAGTGGTGTAGTGGAGGTACCTGTTACGCCTGGGGGGAGGGTCCCCAGGAGGGATAGCAGGGTGTCACCCAAAGGGTCTGACTCCTGAAGAGTTACAGGACAGACGGGCAGACAGGGCTCGCCGATTCAAGGAGTTGGAAGAAAGGAGGAGGGACTTAGAGATTTAAAAAATGATTTATGCTTACGAGCTTAAATTGAAAGAGCTGGAAGTCATGAGGGCTGAGTCCAGCTGGAATGGTGGCAGCAACAATTGTATATCCAGTGATGCTGCAGAAGTACACATGCCCAGAGAGGTGGTGCCCTACTTGAAGGAGGGAGTTAACACACGCCAGGAGGTTCAGGGGTATGAGGTAGCTCCAGTGATGCACAGGGTCTCTGAGGTGGATTGGGGAACTGGCATGGGGAGTCATATTCCTACTGGTGGGAGGGACACTCTACTGACTCCAGAAGAGAGTGACAGGGAGAGGGGTTCCCCCCAAGTAGAAGTCCTGGTTATGGAGTGTGAAAACATCCCAGAAGAGTGTGGGTTGAGTGTCAGGGACAGTCAGGTACTGTCTCACCAGTCTCAGGAGGGTGATGTGGGGTGCTTTGTCAAAGCAGAGTCACTGGATGGTTGGGTGAAGGGTACTTTGGTTAATTCATGTGAGGGGCTGAGTGATGTAATTGCTGGAGAGCATATGTCTAGTCCTTATTTTCCAGAGCTATGCCAACACCAGGTGGAGTGTGAGTTCTCTGACCCCAGGGAGCTTACAATGGAGGCAGACTTCTGGGTGAGTACCAGAGAGTCTGAAGAGGCATTTGGGGGTGCTCCTGAGAGGAGTGGTCTAGGTAGTTCCCAACCAGGTGAGGTAGGGAAGGATTGTAGTGTCCCAGGTAGGTCCCAGTGTAGTGGGATGGGTGAGGGACCCCATGTCCAGTCTCAGAGGAGAGGGAATGGGGATGGGTTGAGGCCCAAGGTGCCCGAGATCCGGTCCCAGGTCCTGGAGGGTTCCCTGCGGGAACACCAGGAGGGGAGCCTAGCCTGTACCATAGGGCCATCTGTTGAGGGAGACCCCACAGTGTCAGGAGAACTTGGGGGGGCGGCTGTAGCCAGCGTCCCACCAGTTCTGGTGTCTGGCAGTACCACTCCTAGTGAGGGGGTGCAGAAGTCCAGACAGAGGGTTGAGAGGGGGTTGCGGACCCCAGTGGAGAACCTGGAGGGTCAGGGGTCAGCTCTGAGAGCAGAGCCCCCCATGAATGACCTTGGTGAGACCATTTCTGGGCTGGGGGGAATCCAGACTCTGTCAGATGGGCAGAGGTCAGGAGACCTGCGCCAGCCAGACTCTTGTGTGGCCCTTCGGGACAGTGTGTCCCTTGAGGGGGGTAAGTGTGCCCCCCTGGAAGTCCTGGTGTGCCAGGCAACGGTTCAACCGCAGGGTGGTGACTCTGGGTTGAATAATCAGGTTCAGGGGGTAAACTCTGACCTGATGGGGGGTAAGTGTGCTCCCAAGGAAGTCCTGGTGTGCCAGGCAGTGGTTCAACCGCAGGGTGGTGACCCTAGGTTGGATGACCAGGTTCAGAGGGTAAACTCTGACCTGGTAGGGGGTAGGTATGCCCCCCAGGAAGTCCTGGGTTGCCAGGCAGTGATCCAGTCTGTGGGTACAGACCCTGGATTGGGAGGCCAGGTTAAGGGTGTCTCCCCTAACCTGGAGGAAGGGGCTACTGCTAACAGTGCCCCTACCATGTTGTCTTCTGGGGGGGCCACTCCTAGTTGGGTGGTTCAGGACCCCAGAAGAGAGGGCAGGGGGAGGGAAGCCTCACCCCTGGCCCTAGTCCAACCTGAAGGTACAGACCCCAGGTTGGAGGATCAGTTGCAGGTTAACATCCCTGCACTAATGGAAGAATTGTGCAGGACTGCTTCTACAAGCACCCTGACAGTTTTTGACTCTGGGGGTGCCACTTCTGCAGGGAGGGTACAGAGCCCCAGAGGGGAGGACCAGGGTCAGGTTGTCATCCCTGACCTGGTGGAAGAGAGAGTGGTCAAAGGGTGCCAGGCACCTGGGGCTACCACCCCCCACTCTCCACAGTCACAGTGGTTAGAGAGGCCTGAGGTCGGGCTCTCATCCCTGACAGTTGTCTGGGGCCACTGTGGCTTGCTGTCCTGGTGGACAGAGTTGCCCCTGGGGGGGGGAGGACGAGAGTCACACCCCGGGGGTGGAGTGGGCAACACCACTGTGTTGGCCCTGGTGGTACTATCTGCCCATTGCAATACATCTGTGAGCAAAGTAAAGTTAGGTGTTGCACAGATGGTGTCTGTAGATGTGGAGAAGGGTTCCCCATGGGTTAGCTTAGTGGGCCCTGAGAGTATGGACAGAAGGATCCAACTGGAGTCAGGAAGGCGTAGAACTGGAGCATGCCCCTGCTGTTGTGGGCCTGGGTCCCTGTTCTATCGCCCCAATCAGGGAAGTACATCAAGGTATTGATTGTTCTCCCCTGGCTTTAGGCTGGTAGGGGGTCGTGTTGGACTTTTGCTTTTGCAGGGTCATCCCCAGACTTTTTTGCCTCCTGCCTCCTATATTTTTCTGACATGTTGATGTTGGCTTTTCAACTCTGAGCACTTTACCACTGCTAATCAGTGCTAAAGTGCATATGCTCTCCTGTTTAAATTGTATGTAAGTGGTTTATCCATGATTGGCATATTTGATTTACTAGTAAGTCCCTAGTAAGGGGCACTAGAGGTGCCAGGGCCTGTAAATCAAATGCTACTAGTGGGCCTGCAGCACTGGTTGTGCCACCCACATAAGTAGCTCTGTAATCATGTCTCAGACCTGCCACTGCAGTGTCTGTGTGTGTATTTTTACACTGTAAATTCGACTTGGCAAGTGTACCCACTTGCCAGGCCTAAACCTTCCCTTTCCTTACATGTAAGGCACCCCTAAGGTATGCCCTAGGTAGCTCCAAGGGCAGGGTGCAGTGTATGGATAAGGTAGGACATATAGTAATGTGGTTTATATGTACTGACAGTGAAATACTGCCAATTTCGTTTTCACTGTTGCAAGGTCTGTCTCTCTCTCATAGGATAATATGGGGGCTACCTTTAAATATGATTAAAGTGTAGATTCCCCTAGAGAAGAGATGGACAGGTGGAGTTTGGGATCCCTAAACTCACAATTTAAAAATGCATCTTTTAGTAAAGTTGATTTTGAGATTGTGCGTTTGAAAATGCCACTTTTAGAAAGTGAGCATTTTCTTGCTTAAACCATTCTGTGACTCTGCCTTGTTTGTGGATTCCCTGTCTGGGTCAGTTTGACAGTTGGGTTGTTTTTCACCTCACACCAGACAGTGACACAAAGGGAGCTGGGGTGTAATCTGCATTTCCTGATTAGCCGTCTCTGCTAGGAGGGAGGGGTGGAGTGGTCACTCTCATCTGAAAGGACTGTGCCTGCCTCTGACAATGCTGTCTCCAACCCCCTGGTGTGTGTCTGAGGCCTTGCCTGGGCAAGGCAGGATTTCACAAGAAGGTGTGAGTCCCCTTTGAAGAAAGGTGACTTCAAAGACTAAAATGGGTATAAGAAGGGCACCCAAACTTACAAACTTTAGAAACACTTCTGGAATCAAGGGGAACCTCTGCCTGGAGAAGAGCTGATCGCTGAGGAACAAGTGCTGCCCTGCCTGTGACTGTGCTTTGTGGAGCTTTCCTGCAGTGCTGCTTCTGCCAGAGTAAGAGGGCAAAGACTGGACTTTGGGTGCCTTCCATCTTGAAGAAGAAATCTCCAAGGGCTTGATGTAGAGCTTGCCTCCTGTTATTGAAGTCTCAGGGATAGCAAAGACTTCTTCCTGCCAGCACCTGGAGTCTCTGGAGAGACCCCTACTCTGCTCTGTGGTGCCCTTCCAGTTCCTGGGGCCCTGAAAGGAGAGGCTGGCAGCCTAAGGACAAAAATACACGCACCGAGCGCCGTGCGGGGAAAAGATCGACGCGAATCCGATCGCGGCTGAGAAAACGACGCGACGCCGGCTCCGCAGCTGAGAAACGACGCCGCTGGAAACGCGACCGGAGAATCGACGCCCGGAGCAGGAGAAACGACGCGCAGCATCGCTGACGAAGGCTGAGAGATCGCAACCAGCGCCGCGGGACTTCGGACCGTCGCGTGGCTGGCTTTTTCGACGCGCCTCGCCGAGCCGAGCTGTTTTCGACGCATATACCCGTGCCGGGTTATTTTCGACGCACACCGCCCGTGCGGGGTTATTTTTGCCGCAAACCAGGTACATTTTCACGCTAGCAGCGCTAGTGTGTTGTTACAACTACCTAAAGACTCTTTTTATTTTAAACCTTTAAAAAATCATAACTTGACTTGTGTATGTTGGATTTTTGTCGTTTTGGTCTTGTTTTGTCTAGATAAATATTTCCTATTTTTCTAAACTGGTGTTGTGTCATTTTGTAGTGTTTTCATTAAGTTACTGTGTGTGTTGGTACAAATACTTTACGCCCAGCACTCTGAGGTTAAGCCTACTGCTCTGCCAAGCTACCAAGGGGGTAAGCAGGGGTTAGCTGAGGGTGATTCTCTTTTATCCTAACTAGAGTGAGGGTCCTTGCTTGAACAGGGGGTAACCTGACTGTCAACCAAAGACCCCATTTCTAACATTGGTGACCAGCGGTCGGGATTTGGACTTGTATTTGTACTTGACATACAGTGATTAAGTGTACACTACTGTTTTGATCTCAGACCACTACGCGACCACATACTACTTGTTTGGTGATCTTTTGATTTTTCTCTTAAGGACTCTTTTTATTCTACTTCCATGATTTTGCTGATCCCTTTTACTTCATTGGGAAATTATTATTTTTTTGCCTTTGGAACTTTGCACTTGTGACCATCATGTCTCAATCTGGAGATGCAACAGCTGGAGCTGTGTTTGAAATGGAGAAACTGAAGGAGTACTCAGTTGCTCAATTGAAACAGTTCCTTAAAGATCTTGACTGTCCCACTGAGAGCTCCACCAGGGAGGGGGAGCTGCAACAGGCACAGAGGGCCGGGGTGACAATCAAGAAGGCTGGAGGGCACACAGAGGAGGAGAATGTGGGTGGGGAAGTGCAGAGGATACACAGTGGTGTAGTGGAGGTACCTGTTACGCCTGGGGGGAGGGTCCCCAGGAGGGATAGCAGGGTGTCACCCAAGGGTCTGACTCCTGAAGAGTTACAGGACAGACGGGCAGACAGGGCTCGCCGATTCAAGGAGTTGGAAGAAAGGAGGAGGGACTTAGAGATTTAAAAAATGATTTATGCTTACGAGCTTAAATTGAAAGAGCTGGAAGTCATGAGGGCTGAGTCCAGCTGGAATGGTGGCAGCAACAATTGTATATCCAGTGATGCTGCAGAAGTACACATGCCCAGAGAGGTGGTGCCCTACTTGAAGGAGGGAGTTAACACACGCCAGGAGGTTCAGGGGTATGAGGTAGCTCCAGTGATGCACAGGGTCTCTGAGGTGGATTGGGGAACTGGCATGGGGAGTCATATTCCTACTGGTGGGAGGGACACTCTACTGACTCCAGAAGAGAGTGACAGGGAGAGGGGTTCCCCCCAAGTAGAAGTCCTGGTTATGGAGTGTGAAAACATCCCAGAAGAGTGTGGGTTGAGTGTCAGGGACAGTCAGGTACTGTCTCACCAGTCTCAGGAGGGTGATGTGGGGTGCTTTGTCAAAGCAGAGTCACTGGATGGTTGGGTGAAGGGTACTTTGGTTAATTCATGTGAGGGGCTGAGTGATGTAATTGCTGGAGAGCATATGTCTAGTCCTTATTTTCCAGAGCTATGCCAACACCAGGTGGAGTGTGAGTTCTCTGACCCCAGGGAGCTTACAATGGAGGCAGACTTCTGGGTGAGTACCAGAGAGTCTGAAGAGGCATTTGGGGGTGCTCCTGAGAGGAGTGGTCTAGGTAGTTCCCAACCAGGTGAGGTAGGGAAGGATTGTAGTGTCCCAGGTAGGTCCCAGTGTAGTGGGATGGGTGAGGGACCCCATGTCCAGTCTCAGAGGAGAGGGAATGGGGATGGGTTGAGGCCCAAGGTGCCCGAGATCCGGTCCCAGGTCCTGGAGGGTTCCCTGCGGGAACACCAGGAGGGGAGCCTAGCCTGTACCATAGGGCCATCTGTTGAGGGAGACCCCACAGTGTCAGGAGAACTTGGGGGGGCGGCTGTAGCCAGCGTCCCACCAGTTCTGGTGTCTGGCAGTACCACTCCTAGTGAGGGGGTGCAGAAGTCCAGACAGAGGGTTGAGAGGGGGTTGCGGACCCCAGTGGAGAACCTGGAGGGTCAGGGGTCAGCTCTGAGAGCAGAGCCCCCCATGAATGACCTTGGTGAGACCATTTCTGGGCTGGGGGGAATCCAGACTCTGTCAGATGGGCAGAGGTCAGGAGACCTGCGCCAGCCAGACTCTTGTGTGGCCCTTCGGGACAGTGTGTCCCTTGAGGGGGGTAAGTGTGCCCCCCTGGAAGTCCTGGTGTGCCAGGCAACGGTTCAACCGCAGGGTGGTGACTCTGGGTTGAATAATCAGGTTCAGGGGGTAAACTCTGACCTGATGGGGGGTAAGTGTGCTCCCAAGGAAGTCCTGGTGTGCCAGGCAGTGGTTCAACCGCAGGGTGGTGACCCTAGGTTGGATGACCAGGTTCAGAGGGTAAACTCTGACCTGGTAGGGGGTAGGTATGCCCCCCAGGAAGTCCTGGGTTGCCAGGCAGTGATCCAGTCTGTGGGTACAGACCCTGGATTGGGAGGCCAGGTTAAGGGTGTCTCCCCTAACCTGGAGGAAGGGGCTACTGCTAACAGTGCCCCTACCATGTTGTCTTCTGGGGGGGCCACTCCTAGTTGGGTGGTTCAGGACCCCAGAAGAGAGGGCAGGGGGAGGGAAGCCTCACCCCTGGCCCTAGTCCAACCTGAAGGTACAGACCCCAGGTTGGAGGATCAGTTGCAGGTTAACATCCCTGCACTAATGGAAGAATTGTGCAGGACTGCTTCTACAAGCACCCTGACAGTTTTTGACTCTGGGGGTGCCACTTCTGCAGGGAGGGTACAGAGCCCCAGAGGGGAGGACCAGGGTCAGGTTGTCATCCCTGACCTGGTGGAAGAGAGAGTGGTCAAAGGGTGCCAGGCACCTGGGGCTACCACCCCCCACTCTCCACAGTCACAGTGGTTAGAGAGGCCTGAGGTCGGGCTCTCATCCCTGACAGTTGTCTGGGGCCACTGTGGCTTGCTGTCCTGGTGGACAGAGTTGCCCCTGGGGGGGGGAGGACGAGAGTCACACCCCGGGGGTGGAGTGGGCAACACCACTGTGTTGGCCCTGGTGGTACTATCTGCCCATTGCAATACATCTGTGAGCAAAGTAAAGTTAGGTGTTGCACAGATGGTGTCTGTAGATGTGGAGAAGGGTTCCCCATGGGTTAGCTTAGTGGGCCCTGAGAGTATGGACAGAAGGATCCAACTGGAGTCAGGAAGGCGTAGAACTGGAGCATGCCCCTGCTGTTGTGGGCCTGGGTCCCTGTTCTATCGCCCCAATCAGGGAAGTACATCAAGGTATTGATTGTTCTCCCCTGGCTTTAGGCTGGTAGGGGGTCGTGTTGGACTTTTGCTTTTGCAGGGTCATCCCCAGACTTTTTTGCCTCCTGCCTCCTATATTTTTCTGACATGTTGATGTTGGCTTTTCAACTCTGAGCACTTTACCACTGCTAATCAGTGCTAAAGTGCATATGCTCTCCTGTTTAAATTGTATGTAAGTGGTTTATCCATGATTGGCATATTTGATTTACTAGTAAGTCCCTAGTAAGGGGCACTAGAGGTGCCAGGGCCTGTAAATCAAATGCTACTAGTGGGCCTGCAGCACTGGTTGTGCCACCCACATAAGTAGCTCTGTAATCATGTCTCAGACCTGCCACTGCAGTGTCTGTGTGTGTATTTTTACACTGTAAATTCGACTTGGCAAGTGTACCCACTTGCCAGGCCTAAACCTTCCCTTTCCTTACATGTAAGGCACCCCTAAGGTATGCCCTAGGTAGCTCCAAGGGCAGGGTGCAGTGTATGGATAAGGTAGGACATATAGTAATGTGGTTTATATGTACTGACAGTGAAATACTGCCAATTTCGTTTTCACTGTTGCAAGGTCTGTCTCTCTCTCATAGGATAATATGGGGGCTACCTTTAAATATGATTAAAGTGTAGATTCCCCTAGAGAAGAGATGGACAGGTGGAGTTTGGGATCCCTAAACTCACAATTTAAAAATGCATCTTTTAGTAAAGTTGATTTTGAGATTGTGCGTTTGAAAATGCCACTTTTAGAAAGTGAGCATTTTCTTGCTTAAACCATTCTGTGACTCTGCCTTGTTTGTGGATTCCCTGTCTGGGTCAGTTTGACAGTTGGGTTGTTTTTCACCTCACACCAGACAGTGACACAAAGGGAGCTGGGGTGTAATCTGCATTTCCTGATTAGCCGTCTCTGCTAGGAGGGAGGGGTGGAGTGGTCACTCTCATCTGAAAGGACTGTGCCTGCCTCTGACAATGCTGTCTCCAACCCCCTGGTGTGTGTCTGAGGCCTTGCCTGGGCAAGGCAGGATTTCACAAGAAGGTGTGAGTCCCCTTTGAAGAAAGGTGACTTCAAAGACTAAAATGGGTATAAGAAGGGCACCCAAACTTACAAACTTTAGAAACACTTCTGGAATCAAGGGGAACCTCTGCCTGGAGAAGAGCTGATCGCTGAGGAACAAGTGCTGCCCTGCCTGTGACTGTGCTTTGTGGAGCTTTCCTGCAGTGCTGCTTCTGCCAGAGTAAGAGGGCAAAGACTGGACTTTGGGTGCCTTCCATCTTGAAGAAGAAATCTCCAAGGGCTTGATGTAGAGCTTGCCTCCTGTTATTGAAGTCTCAGGGATAGCAAAGACTTCTTCCTGCCAGCACCTGGAGTCTCTGGAGAGACCCCTACTCTGCTCTGTGGTGCCCTTCCAGTTCCTGGGGCCCTGAAAGGAGAGGCTGGCAGCCTAAGGACAAAAATACACGCACCGAGCGCCGTGCGGGGAAAAGATCGACGCGAATCCGATCGCGGCTGAGAAAACGACGCGACGCCGGCTCCGCAGCTGAGAAACGACGCCGCTGGAAACGCGACCGGAGAATCGACGCCCGGAGCAGGAGAAACGACGCGCAGCATCGCTGACGAAGGCTGAGAGATCGCAACCAGCGCCGCGGGACTTCGGACCGTCGCGTGGCTGGCTTTTTCGACGCGCCTCGCCGAGCCGAGCTGTTTTCGACGCATATACCCGTGCCGGGTTATTTTCGACGCACACCGCCCGTGCGGGGTTATTTTTGCCGCAAACCAGGTACATTTTCACGCTAGCAGCGCTAGTGTGTTGTTACAACTACCTAAAGACTCTTTTTATTTTAAACCTTTAAAAAATCATAACTTGACTTGTGTATGTTGGATTTTTGTCGTTTTGGTCTTGTTTTGTCTAGATAAATATTTCCTATTTTTCTAAACTGGTGTTGTGTCATTTTGTAGTGTTTTCATTAAGTTACTGTGTGTGTTGGTACAAATACTTTACGCCCAGCACTCTGAGGTTAAGCCTACTGCTCTGCCAAGCTACCAAGGGGGTAAGCAGGGGTTAGCTGAGGGTGATTCTCTTTTATCCTAACTAGAGTGAGGGTCCTTGCTTGAACAGGGGGTAACCTGACTGTCAACCAAAGACCCCATTTCTAACAGTTACCAACACTGTTCAATGGCTACATGCTCGCTTCCTTTGCTTACATCTTAGATTCAAACAAAATTTGCTAGTCTTCATAGCTCCATCTCAAGCTTGAAGGTGAGGTAACAAACATATCCATTTGTCCCCCAATGGCTTACTGCTGTTTGCAGGATGAATGGCTCTCTCTAGCAGTAAAAAAAATAGAAATCCTTCTTTCTGCTCCATTCCTGATATCTTGACCTGAACAGCTGTGCATTGCTCCTACCCTGGTTGAAGATACACACAACTTGGGACTTCTATTTGATAGTAAGCTATTATGCACCACCAAATAAATATGGTCTCTGAAACAGTGATTTATTTGAAGCTCCACTGTTCACATCTCATCCCCAGAGTGGTCATATTGGATTTGGATTACTGTAACAGATTATGAAGTGGAATCAATAACCTATTTTTCGCAATACACAAGAGAGCCCTAAACTATAAACCACACTTCTTGTTTGGTCTGATCAACAAAATTTTATCACACTGGTTCTAAGAATCCTTTACAGGGTCCCAGTAAAGGACCACAACCTATAAAATGATGTGCTTTGTAGTCAAGGTGCTCTGTGGTTATTCACTAAACTTCCTTGCAAATTTTCTTGTCCTCTACCTACCCACCATAAGCTTGGAGATTGCCTACCAGTGTCTTTTGTCTGCCTAACTTATTAGATACAATAAACTGAATGTATGTCAGAATAACGCCTGCTGGAACAACGCATGCCTGAACAACGAGGTCGTTACCACTAATGCCTTTACCACGAATGACTTAACAACGATTTTTCATTATAAAGGCATTCCTGGTAAAGGCATTAGTGAGAGGCATGCATGGTTCCAGCGTGCGTCCCTTCTGCCCCCCACCCCTAAAAATTACCGCGACCCCCCCTAAAACCACGCCAACCCCTCACCCTTGCCCCTAAAACTACCCCAACCCCCCACCTTGTCCCTAAAATTACCGAGACCCCCACCCTGCCCCTAAAACAACCCCAACCACCACCTCATCCCTGAAACCTAAATTACCACAACCCCCACCCCTTAAACCTTAAACCACCCGCCCCTAAAACTACCCTGAGCCCCCCACCCGACCCTAAAACCTAAACCCCCACCAAACCCCCAACCCACCCCTAAAACCTAAAACCACCCCAACCCCACCCCTAAAACAACTCCAACCCCCACCCCATCCATAAAACCTAAACTACCCCAACCCCCACCCCTAAAACCTAAAACCACCCCAACACCCTTGCCCCTAAAACTACCCCGAGCCCCCAACCCCGCCCCTAAAACCTAAAACTCCCCAACCCCCACCCCGCCCCTAAAATTACCCGTCCCCAACCGACCCCTAAAACCTAACAGCACCCCAACCCCCACCCCTAAAATTACCGCAACCTCTCACCCCGCCCCTAAAACCTAAACACCCTGACCCCCACCCCCAAATACTAAAAATACCCGACCCCCCACCCCGCACCTAAAACTAAAAATACCCCTCCCCAAACCTAAACCGCCCGACCCCCACCCCTAAAACTAAAAATACTCCAACCCCCCCACCCTCGCCCCTAAAGCTAAAAATACCCCTCCCGTCCCTCCCCCACCCTAAACCTAAACTGCCCGACACCCTCCCCTAAAACTAAAACCCCCCTGACCCCCCAACCCTAAAACTGAAAATCCTCCACCCCCGCCTCCAAAAATCCCCCGACACCCCACCCCCACCTCTAAAACTAAAACCCAAACCCCCTACCCCCACCCCTAAAACTAAAAATACCCCTCCCCCGCCCCTAAACCTAAACCGCCCGATGCCCCCTCCCCTAAAACTAAAACCCCAACCCCCACCCCGCCCCTAAAACTAAAAACACCCCAACCCCCACCCCCACCCCTAAAACTAAAACCCCAACCCCCCACCCTGCCCCACTTACCTGACTCATTGCGTCGTCCTCCTCAGCCGACTCCCTTGTTCTGTGCCTTAACCACACATGTGCGTTGTTCAGCACATGCGTGGTTAAGGCACAAAACAACAAAGTCATGGTTAACAAAAGCGTTGTTCCGCTTTCGTTGTCCACGACTTCGTTGTTACAGAGTCGTCGTTCAGGGCGTTTCCCCAATAAACTTGCTGATCAGCCCTTTGATGGGCAGAGCTGTCTCTTTGGAATTTCATATTACTGCATATGAGACTAGAAACATGAGTACATTACATATTTAGAACATCTTTAAAGATCCATCTATGTACCTTTACATTTGGACAAACTTTGACCTGTTCTTAACAGCCCTGGTAGTCTCTATGCAGTGATCGGTCAGATGTTCCAAACTGGCTCATCTCTCCAGCCAGGCTCTCAAGACTCTTGTTCTTCCTCATTTGGGCACATATTCAACATGGGTATCTACCGGTGTGCTCCATCCATTCGAGTCTACTGTTTGTTTTCTATCTAACAGTTTCTTGCAAAGTTCTATTTTGCTCCACTCTATATATCCATCCACTCCAAACTTTTCTGAGACTACAGAAGCTTGACTTACAGGGTAAAATAGACAATAAAATGAAAGATGAATCTATCATCTGGCAAAAGAGGAAGAAAGCACCGCCCAGTGGTATTTCAAATAAATCACCCCAGAAATTGATGCCCAGAAAACCTCAGGCTTTTAGAATGGCCCATAGGCAGCCAAACTCTAAAATGTCAGACTGAACTACATCACAGCAAAATATACAAATCTCAGTGGGGATATACACATGCATGCACCCACACCACTGCATGTAAAGTCCTAACACATGATTATTAAGGCTCCCAGGTTTCTGATTTTACTGATTTTTACATACATATATATATAAAAATAAATATATATATAGAGAGAGAGAGAATCATCTACTTTCTTGTCTGTATTTATTTTTAAACATGGATAAATATGGAAATGAGGTTTGCTTCTGAGTGATTCTGAAAGTTGTCATTTAGAGGCCAAAGCCTGTTCATGTTGACTGCTAATTGTTTTAGATGAGTGAAAGTTTGCTAATGCAGCTTGAAAATGTGTAGATGTGCTCAAAGCTAAAACTACAATATTCATGTTTTCGTAAGAATGTATTGCTTTGTCATCTTAGGGTATCCATATCGTTGAAACTTGTCACGCATTCAAGTATGAGTTTGCATTTATTAGTTTAAAAAAAAGGAATGTAGTAGTTTAAACTTTATTTTGTCATAGAATTCAAATTAAATATTGATACATGGAGATAAATGTAGCAAAATAAACTATGGATAATGCAGGCGGAAATGGCACACAAATACCTTAACACTGAGAGCCTTAATCATAATACAGTAAAACAGCATGGCGCCCTCTCTGTCGAGAGAGATATCAAATATATGATGTACATTAAGTTGATGCTTCAGAAATGCAAAATGTTACTGAATCTGTGAATTCTACTCACAATGTTACGTCTTCAAAATTAGCCAAAGCACCCATATCTATGTAGTCATGTGTACAACCAGTCGGAGCAACAAATGCCAAGTCCAGCTGTCATGTTAGTGTAAGCCATATAGACAAAATGAAAATTTGCAGCTGCTGAGTCACCATTACTTAGCCAACTCCTGAAAAAAAGAGCCCAGGGCGTTTTCTGAACGGTCCGGTTTGCGTTTAGCCCACCAATAACCCCATTTTATCTGATACATGTGGAGGAAGAAAATGACCTACTTAGCAGCTCATAAAACGATCAAATCTAAACCACAATCCTAAGTATTATGACTTTGAACAAAATCTAGTAAAATAAAAGCTTTCAGTTGAGGAGGAACACTGCGAGTCATGACAACATCGTTTCAAACTAAAGGGCAGCTGCACATAAATGCGTGTGAGTTTCGTGACAAACTATAAATGTGACAGTCAAGACGTAGGACCTGAAAGATAAGCAAGTCAACGACAGTCAGAAACACAAACTTCCACCCAAAACATGCGCGGTATTGAGCCTTTCTGATATATAGAACTAACACATAACTACATTTAGCCTCTCAAATTAAAACATGTGCTGATGCAAAGACACATTATGATATGCTTCATACAAATCAGGAAACACTTATTTTTCTTCATTTTGTAAACTATTGAGAGACTTGAAGGGCTGAACATGCATCATCATAGCTAAAAAAACTGCAGCACACAACAACAAATGAGTAATTAACTGTAACCATCTACCACAAAAGGAATATTAACATAAATGGAATCCAGCCCACCATCAAAAAACCCAGCATGCAGAACATTATGTGTCAAGAGGCTTTCTGAAAACAAGCATGCACGCACTAAAGGGAAGGAAACAGAAATGAGTGGAATGGGAGGAGTGAGGTCATAACCAGTACCGAAAGTTGTATCTCTGCTAGAAAGTCCAAATTTTCGGAAGTCATTACACCACAAACGCTGCTTAAGGAGTCACTACATCACAGGTACATTTTTATACATTTACATCTGGGGTCATTACATCAGAGGAGACATTACATAGCAGAAAAGCATAGATAAGTAATAAAGTAAAATATTTACATTCTTCAACATTATCTATCTATCTATCTATCTATCTATCTATCTATCTATCTATCTATCTATCTATCTATCTATCTATCTATCTATCTGTCCGTCCATTCGTATCTATCTATCTATCTATCTATCTATCTATCTATCTATCTATCTATCTATCTATCTATCTACCTACCTATCTGTTTATCTATCCATCACCTGCCTGTCTGTCTTTCTCTCTATCTTTTCATTGAAACAACTACGTTTAAAGTGAAGTTATAGTTAAACCTCAGAAGTACACCTACATACAGCAGGTAAAGTAAAGTCATAGTTCAAACCAAAACATAAAAACCACTTAAATTGACCAAGTATGGCTAGCTCTGCAAATCAATAATTCGCACAATAATAATGCAAACCATAAATGCTGTGCTGATGACCTCATCCTTGATGTAACTGATGCGCTTATAAACACAATTTGTTTCTTATTAGGATGGTAGCGTACAAATGATCATAAGTACACAGTGTATAGAAATTCATAAAAGGCTGACACTAACAGAAATCGTCATTTCTAATCACTTCTGGAATACATAATTCTACATATTCCTAAAAACGTATTCAAATTGGTCATAACAAACCCCTACTAATCTCTGTCTTTTTGTTGGTCCTGACTGAGTAAATGGAAGACGTCCGAAAATAGTTTAAATGTCACTAAGGCACTAATATGTTCAGCACAAACACTGTTATAGAAGCAGACCTTATGCACTGTCTTCTTCCAATCCTCAAATACTTCAGGACAAGGTAACTTCCAGTGCATAGTAATAACTGAACTATTCACTAACATTGCATTCAATCACCCGATCAATCGTCTATCCTCTTTGGCATGACAGAACAACATTGGCTCGTACCTTATTCAGAAAACAGGGTTGTATAGAGCATTGACTTCCAAACTAATGCCTATGCCGAAAATTAGTTTTTTGAGCATTGTAAAATTCAGGACATTGGTGTTTTTCCACAGTTGTTCTGTTATAAAAATCCTCATTTACTTAGCCATTTATTGGTCAATTTCTTTATGCCAATTGAATAATTGTGTTTATGAAGGTATTTATACCAGAAATCTATTCCTTTAGTTAAAAAGTTGAAAAACTATTGGGGTTTCCGCTGAGTAGGTTAATATCATGATTATCTCATTTCCATTGAAAGCACGCGTCAATTGAGTGTAATGCTACGCAAAACCACCTTTTGTGAATGATTCCTTGATCGACAAACCACTGTCTGGGCTCCCAGTCCTTAGCTCCAATTAATTATATGAGCAGGGTAAAGTTGAACAGGGTGACACAGTTGTCTTGCCAACATTTAATTACAGATATGTTCAATAAGGGAAACTTAACAGCACAGTATGTTAGTCCAGGTGAACGAGAATCTTAAAAACCTTGAAATATGTCAAAAAATGCAATGTCACGAATCTCACTTTTATGGAAAATCTAGGAGATCTTAAGACGCAGAGGACATCTGGCAATGATTGATCTGTCATATTAATTTTAGTAATTTTATGCTGATCACTCATGCAAAATAATAGAGTTTAATATTGGGTAAGGCCAACTTTCCTATTGAGAGAGACGACTACTACTAATGACAAGCTTTTATTGTTCCACATAAATTTATGGAAGGTATTTACTGGCATAGAAAATGCTGATTAAACACATAGCAAACTAACATTGAGAAAAACAAAAGGTGATAAAATAACCATTTTAATCACTGCAGTATACTACATTGTTGTCGGGGGGGGAACATTTTATACATACTTTATATATATTTAGAGCGCTTCTTATTTTTCATTAACACAAACTCCTGAATATAGTTGGGGATTCTTTGAATAACTATCACTAATTAAGTCAGTAAATGCCTCTTTCGAACTATTGAAAATATTTTTTTTATTTTTTCATTTTACTGATGACTGATTTTGTAGCCCACAATTGTGGAAAAATTGCTACTGTTAGGTAACTTTGCTATCACTTATTCTGGTTTGGTTATCAAATACACTGATATAATATAGGTAACACCTCATTCTGATAATTGTGAGAGTTAAAGGTCTGAAAGACAGCTGAGCATTTTGCATTTCCCTACCTGTAGATTTACAGTGTAGATTTTCCTATAATATATTCCGTTCTAAAATGCTGCTGGGTATGATGTTATTTTATTCATTTGAGGATTAAAGATAGGCTCAGTTTAACTCTTGTTACTTTATAGTTTGGCTGACCAAGCAAAGAGTTTCCTATAAATCCTTGTGCTTCAAACCAGCTCTGAGCCACTGTTATCATATTTGCTTGTTCAACCCCATAATATTAATCGGATAAAGTTTTCTTGGCTGGTTCCCAATTTATTTTATCTGCCGCAGAATTGGTCTACATATAGATTTTTTGTGTATATTTTATCTTTGCCTCTAACTTTGTCAGAGTACTCCACTTTTCTCTACATTTGTGCTGTTGTATTACATCTGCTTGAGAGGCAAGCAGAGCTTTGACGAAGCGTTGAGCTTTGGATCTTGAATATAATTTAAATATCCATGAATAATTAATTCCCCTTTCGATTGCTATTACAAACTGATTAGGGGTCTGATTTAAATGGTGGCAAAAGGCAAAAAGGTACCCTGTTGCAACAGCAAAGGAGTACCATTTCTGCCAACATGAAGGTCTGCCCACCTCATTTAGAATTGGGTGGGCCTTCGCTGTATAGGAGTGGAGACTACTCCCTCTGCCAACCTATACTCACCTCTGACGGTCCGATGGATTAAGGGTTCTCCAAAGATTGGCCAAACGTATGCTGGCAGTATTTATGTTGGAGGGAAACTTGGCCAGATTTCACTCCATGTCAACACTATGAAAAACACAGTGGTAAGGGATAGTGAAAACTTTTAAATGACCCCATGCTGTTTGAGAATGCTCCCATGCAAGGGGGTAATTTTCCTTTATCTTTTCGAAAAGAAGATCTCACTTCGGGATTGTGTTTTTAAAATTAAAAATGATTTTGAGTAAAGTATTCTGCCATGGCAACAGTAATTACTCTGTTTAACAATAATGAAACCAGCCCCTAATTCATTAAAATGCTGAAAGGCATCTTCTATGAAACCATGGAGGATGACTAATGTAATGCAGTTTAATAATTTCTCTATTATCTTTTATAACTCAAAATCCAGGAATCTAGATCTTTGGACTTTTGACAGTTATTAGTGCCAGTGGAGTTAAATGGTGTTCTTTTAGCATAACTCCTGGTATGGTTCAGAGTGCAGAGCAGGAGAATGATGGTTCAGGAATACTGATCAACATTGTAACCAAATAAGCTAACTGTTAAGTGAATTCTCTGTCTGCCAAAAATAATTTTCTGTAAACTCCTCCAATACTTTTGTTATAACTTAGCTATTGAGGGCTCTCATTCACCCACTTCAAACCCCCCTTGCCCCGCCTCCCTTTGCCACCTACTGCATCCTTCTCCCCCCGCTCAGTGGTAGCGCTTACACATGCAATCATCCTAGCTTACACCTGGCACCGAAAGGTGGTGTGGTATGCACCCAGTCTCCAGATGCTGACTTCCTCCACTGTGAGGAAATTACATAGGTCAATAATCTTGTGGATCAAAAGCTTAGTTTTGAACACAATTGATGACTTATGAAAGCTCTTTTAAAAGTTGGATTGCCTTGTGCATTTGCAACACAATTATCAACTTGCATTTACTATGAAGTCTCAGTTTTGTTTGCTGAAACAAATTATCCTAAATCCCTATTTTTGGAATTCACTTTAGAATCAGCTGCTTCATCTCCCATATTCTCTTGCCTGTTTAAACTGACATCAGACTTGGTGAAGAAACTCATTCTCTGCTTTATGGCATCCTTTTTAAATGGCAAACTGTAGGACATTTTCTTTGATTCAGTAATATGAAAAGTTTATCAAAATAGTTTGAGGCTGAGACTAATGTTTTGGTACTTATAAGCGAACACAGTGTGTTTGCTTGATGTTTAAATCACCCAGGTAGCCTGAATAATATAACCCGATCAACTCTGAGAGTAGATCTACTGCATTTGTTTCTGACTCTCAAACTTCCAGAATACCTACAAATCGCAGATTGGACCTTCTGACTTTGTTTTCTAGATCTTCATATTTATATTTGAGCCATGAATTCTCTTTGGAAAATGTTGTAACTTTGAAGGAAGAGCTGCACTGTTGACCTTTGGAGCTGAAAACTTGCTCTAAATCTGTGAGTCCATTCTCAAACTGGATGAGCTTTCATCTAGTATTTTCTATCTCAGTTTTTGGTAGGGAGGATGCCTTATCCTGTGCAACTTTTAAATATTTTATTTTATTCAAGATTAAGCTGGTCATTTGAAACATAGTAGCCTTTGTTCCAAATGTAGGATGTATTGTCCACTGAAATTAATTTTCAGATGTTCCTGTTAAAACAGATTTACTTAATATACTATGCTGACAATGGTGTCCACTGAGATTCTTCAAAAGAGAGATGGTGATAAAGGTTTAAGACACGAATTAAGACAAGATTTGAATTCCTATGACTGATCAGTGATGGAAAGCTAGTTCCCTCCAGAGATGGCACTCTCTCCTCAGATTATGTAGACACCTCTGAATCAACACCAGCTCTCTTTAGTAGCTAACCAAAGGCACATTTCAAATTTGCACTGGCGAGAGAAGGATGCTGGGGATTTTGTGAGTTTACGTTTGCCCTACTGTCTAATTTTGATTTGCTGGAAACAGTGCCTTCAACAAGTGAATGGTCCTCAACATTGACTCCATCTGCAGCATCAAAAAATTCTCCACTAGTTAAAGATTCAATTCCTCTGCAATAAGTTGCAATATCAAAAGATGCTTTTCCACCTGAGGAACTAAGAGTCATTGTTCTTCCATCTTGCCCAAAAACACAGACGTCTGAACTCAGCAGGCAGTGCTCTAGACAGATAGGGGGTTATTCTATCTTTGGAGGAGGTGTTAATCCGTCCCAAAAGTGACGGAAAAGTGACGGATTTACCACCAGCCGTATTACGAGTCCATTATATCCTATGGAACTCGTAATACGGCTGGTGGTATATCCGTCACTTTACCGTCACTTTTGGGACGGATTAACACTCCTCCAAAGTTAGAATAACCCCCATAATGACCTACTACTTGGATGGTAAAGGGTACGATTGTCCACCATATTTGGGGCTTTGGGGCTAGTTTTTCCTTTCGTTTGTGGATTACAATGATGATTATCATTTTGAGGATGGCGCATGGACACTCATTTCCAGAGTATTTGCCACCATCTCCTATTATAGAACAGCTACAGTCACATTCATCATCATATCATGAGGCAAGGGGCTCCCGTGCTTTTAACACCACTGCTTATCCACTACCTAGCGGCATTTTTTAGGAAAGGGTTTCCTACCAGATCTAGGGACCAATGAAAGTGGTGCAGATACCAGTGCTGTACATTTCATTCAATGATATTGTTTTCCTGATGCTTATGTAAATTTGCTGTATATAAAAGGAGACAATCAGCTCCTCATTAAAATAGTGATTGGCTTTTATGCACAGATTATTGCACTTCTTTTTCTTTTTTTTTTCAATAAAGAGGCCACTGCAGCAAAATAGGTTGAATAGTTTGTTTTGTCTCACTTCGGTGTTTTACACCAAACCAAAAAAGGCATACATTCTGACTAAAGTGAACTTTTGGCATAAATCTGGTCCACTGTATTTGCTGTTGCTGCAATCATAATTTCCTGTGGGAGGTAAAATGGGAAAACACCTTTTTTGACCCACTCCCCTCTAATATCTTTCACCAGAAATGAAGTGTGGCAGAGCATTGCTGCAGAATAGTATGAACACGGTGATGGCAGTGGAAGTTTATAACAGCCTTTTAGACAATATGAACATTTCTAAATACAATGTAGCTTTCTAATAAATAAACAACGAAATAAAATAAAAAATAAAAAAACATTAAATGTACTTGCTGACCTGCTTTAGAATCTGTCAGAATCTCGTAGTAATAGTTGATCACATGATGTATACATCGGCTTTACTAACCTATAACATAATAATGAAACAAAAGAGGTATATGTCTGGAGGGGTGATGAAGATGATTCACCAAAATGGAGTAAGGGGCAGAGAAATATGAAATATGAGGAAGAACATTAATTCATCTATCAATCAACAACCATAAGTTTATAAACTGCTCTCTCATTACAGCGTCTGTTTACATCTTCAGGGCTTCTGTCTTCTCCATCTTGCCGAACACTATATTTTCTGTGATTGTTCTTTGATGACCACATCACTACTTTTCCTAGGGCTAGATATCTGAGCCCAGAGCACTCAGAAGTTAAACAGTCCATGTGTCAATTCATCTCCCAATCTGTCACCAGCCTTGCTGTCCCAATTACTCTCTTAGGAGAACAACGTCTTTGGTTTCTAGGGCAGAAATGTTGCAAGAGCAATGGCACATATAGCTATAGAAAATGTGGTTATTTAACGATATTAGATTCCTCTTTTCTCACCTTGGTGTCAGAATGTAACTTAAACTGGACAGCTATATTATGAGAACTTTTCAAATTGATAATTTTGACATGGATCAAGTTTATTACAAGAACCATACTAAAACAAATAAAGTCTGATTGAGTTTGTTAAAAACAGCAGCGACCCGCTAATTGCGTGTTAAGACCAGTTGGTGACGTATTTTAAAGCCACTGAACGGTCTTTACTGAGGCTACATAGAGTGATTTTACATCTCTTATGAATGTACATTTGAGACTCGCATGAAATCAACAGTGGACTATACCTACATAATTAGGTCTGTGTTGTACAGATGCAATAGTGCGAGAATTATTCTGAGGAAAACCAGCTCCTCTCTATTGCTCTCTACAATGGTGTCTCAAAGCAACATTATGGCACGTAGCCATATATACTAAACCTTAATATCACCATGGTGTTCACAGTACCCTGGCAATATTTGCATTAATTGACAATATCTGCTGAGAGCATAAACAGCAGGATTAGAGGATGACTGTGATAGTTTTAAAGCATGTGCTTAACACAATGCACCACATGTTTGCTGTTCACTGCAGAAATATGTCAGTAAAGGTGTATTGGAACCATGGTTTCGACTAAACATAAGACGCTAATCTGTTATTAACCACTGCTTCTCAAAGGCAGGCAAACAGCTAAGCTCAGAACTGGGTACTCTAACTAATGTATTACTTGAAATAGGTATTTTGTGTCCCACATGCAGCTATCGTAAGTCCTCTTTGCTGCCAGAACCCACAAGGCCTTCTCTGCTATTTATTAAAACGTTTTCAGTTTTCTGAACTGTTCCATAAAAATAGCCCCTTACCACAAAGAGCAATACACTTGTAGCGCAGCAAACACCGAGCCCACCTTCGTGTCATGGACAGCCTCTTTAAATCACCTTAACAGGGGCCATTTTATATGACGTTTGCTTGCTCGGTAATTATATTCTGTGATAACCATAGCGCTTACAGCAACATATTGCCAGCTTTATCTCACTGTCAATAACAGGTATCAAGAAATTATACATGTGATTATAGCAGTAGTACATTGAACTGAATCGAATAATGAACAGAGCATACTGCTACACGCGTGATCTTTGAAGCACAGTCATTAACAGTTATCACAAATAAATACAAATTATTTTGAAGACATATGATAAAAATAAACTGAACGGGGCAGGCACGAAATAAAACTGCAATGATTGATAGGAGTCACATAATATAATAATTAATTTATGCAATGATCTGTTCTACCTCAAAATGTATGTGTGAAGAAATCGAACAGCCGGCACATGTCTCAAGCAGGGAATATAATCGCCAGAGCTTTTCCCGAGTTAATAGCGCAAAATACACGTAGTGGTCAATGTGGTATTTGCAACAAAAAAAATGCATAAAAATAGCTATATAAAATCGCGGCCTTGGATAAAGAAATGTCTGTATTGGCCTGTGAGCTACCTACAGCTTCTGTGTTTTTTTTTTAAAGCTGTAGGGATTATATGGTAGTATGGTACGGCTGCTGGGCCCCCTCAAAAAATACATTTACTCTTGTTCTTATCATTCAGTATATTTTATATTAGTTTATTTTCTTGTAGCTTAATAGTGTATCAATATGTGCATATGCCATATATTCAACTGTTATGAGACATGCACAAGTCTTAGGCAACCGTGCAATCGAATTCCCACTTTTTTATTCACTCTTTACAGCATAAATCTCGAAGCTCATTTTTACTCATAATAATGCTCAGAAGTTGTATAAAAAGTCTGAGCCAGAACCTCTTGAAGAGATACAAGCTTCAGGCATTCAATGAGAAGCATCTAGCCAGGAAAAGTGTGCCATAAATTCGCATGCTCTCATTTGCTACTCTTAGCTATCTGCTAATTGGAAGAACAGTGAATTTAGATATGGGGTCTCTAGTGACAGTGGTTTGCACCCTGTCCAAGTAGGGTCTCTCGCTCTAGTCAGGGTAAGGTAGTCACACAGCTAAGACAACCCCTGCTCACCTCCTGGGTAGCTTGGCTCAAGCAGTCTGGCTTATCTCAGAGCCAAAGTGTAAATAATTTGTACAGACATACACACACAGTAACACAGTGAAAACACCACAAAAGTACTTCACACCAGTTTAGGAAATAGCCAATATTTCACTGAGTAAAGCAAGAGAGCCAAGGTGCTGGCGGAGGAAGTCTTTAATGGTCCTGAGGTTTGTTAACAGGAGCTAAGCTCACTTCAAACCCTTGAAGAACCTTGCAAAGCGGGATGTAGAAAGCAAAGTTCAGTACTTTCACTCCTAGGACAAAAGCAGCAAGCAGCAAGTCAGCACAACAAACAAACAGGCAGAGTGACAGTCCCTCCTACAGAATCCAACCCTTCTTCCTGGCAGAATGTCCTCAGTCCAGAAGTGTTCTAACTAAATGGTGCCAGAGGTCCAGTACTTATACCCATTTCTGTCTTTCAAGCAGGCAAACTTCAAAGAGAAGTCTTTGTAGTACACAAGACCCTGCCTTGACCCCAGACACACTCCAGGGGGTTAGAGACTGCTTTGTGTAAGGATAGGCACAGCCTTATTTAGGTGCAAGTGTCAGCTCCTCCCACTACACTAGCACAGGAAGATCCATCAGGATATGCAGGACCCAACTCAGCTCCCTTTGTGTGACTGTCTAGAGTGAATGCACAAACAGCCTAACTGTCATCCTGACACTGACATGTATTCAGCAGACAGACAGAGGCACCGGAAGGTTAAGCAAAAAAATGCCCACTTTCTAAAAGTGTCATTTTCAAACTCACAGTTCAAAAGCCAACTTCACCAAAAGATGTATTTTTAAATTTTGAATTCAGAAACCCCAAACTCCATATCTCTATCTGCTTCCAATGGAAATTTACACTTAAAAGGTATTTCAAGCAATACCCGTATTAGCTTATGGGAAAGATAGGCGTTGCAATAGTGAAAAACAAGTTTAGCAGTATTTCGCTATCAGGACATGTAATATACACCACTGAATGTCCTACCTTTTAAATGCACTGAACAATCCCCATGGGGCCACCTTGGGCCTACTTTAGAGGTGACTTTCATGTAGTAAAAGGGAAGGTTTGGACCTGGCAAGTGTGTGCACTAGCCAGAACAAAATGGCAGTTTAAAACTGCTCACACAAACATTGCAGTGGCATGTCTGAGACATGTTTACAGGGCTAGTCATGTGCACCGATGGGCTCCGATTGAGAAAGTGGTATTTTGAGTGCGACAGGGGCCGTGCACTTTGCAGCAGAGCCTGCCTCTACTTGGGGGCAAGTGGGTGGAGGCCTACAGGGAGCCTTTGCACAGCTGGTTGGTCTTGCTTGACACCCTCAGAAGCGAGGGACCTAGTGGATCAGAGTAGGTGGCTGTGCTTTTTTTAGGCCATGGACGACCTCCTCTATTCTGGTCAGTGAGCTTGGAAGACCTTGGACCGACAGGCCTGCACCGAAGGGGGCTAATATCACACTGGTGTCTCCTATCTCTGGGGCCACCTTCTAACCTTCACCTCACCTCCTGGATGCCCGCCCCTCCGGGCCTGAGAGGTGTGGAGGCCGGAGGGGACTGGGCCCAATTTGCTCTTGGGACAAAGGTGAGAGGGAGCACCGGCCAGCAATCTGCCTGAATTTCTATCTGACCTCTATCTGACCTCCCACCACCCGTTTGTGCCATACACTGGTACCATGACCTGGGAGCTGGCCCAGTGACACCTGGGGCTGGTAGGCCCTCCCCTGTCGCCCCTTATGACTGATGGATGCCTGCAGACATCCTCTTCCTCCCAGTCACACCTGCCACTGCGGCGTGAAGTGGACTCTGTGCCTTTGTGACGGGAGGCTATCCAGATGCCAGTCTCTGTCCCAGATGCCCGTTTCTACAGCCACAGTTCTTCGAGGTTGACTGTAACTTCTAGGGCCTGACTGGACAGTGAGGGCTCTGTTGGATTTTGTGCAGCCAGGCCCCTCCGCTTCCTGGGAGACCCTGGGTGGTGGCGTCTACCCCAAGGACTACCTCCAATTTCACACAGGCAGCACCCCACCTGGACCCTTTACTGCGGCTCTGGCCCGAGAATCCTTCTGGCTATCTCAACACATTAGGGGGTGAAGCTGGGAACTAAGCACAGGAGTACGGAGGGCCGGCGTCCCCCTGGGAGGCACACTGGATTTTGACTTTATTCCTTATCTGCCTACTACTTCCTCTTGACCCTATGAGCCACCTTCCTGATCCACCCCCACTGTGGATGTGCACAGTGGGTCCCTCTGTAGTCCTCTACATGGCTGCAACTCTAGAGACCAGCTGGTAGATGCCCTCTGGTAAACTTCACGGCAAACATGTGAATAAATCCATGCGGCAACAGTTTTTCTCAGAAGCTCTCCAACAACCCCGCTTCCTGGCCGCAGCAGGAGGAACGCCACCACCAGACCACTCCTTTGCCCATTCTGGCACTGCGTACAATACCACTATGGAGTGTATACTCCAGGAAATTATGGCTGTGGGTCGCAGGCTAGAGGGGCTGGATTCCTACATCTCTGCCCTGGCGGCTGAGACCAAATCTATCCGTCTGGACATTGCGGGATTCCAGAATTGAGTCACAGACCTGGAACAATGTGTCCAACAGTGGAGGGCCACCTCAATGTCGTGCTGGATGGAGGCCAAGAGCTTCTATTACTATGCAGCAAGGTAATTCACTTTGAAAACAGGAGTCGCAGGGATAATGCCTGCTTTTTCGAATTTCCAGAAAACACAGAGGGTACAAATGTCACAGCCTTATTCTGCACTACCCTCTCTGCACTCACAGGCCTCACTTTTGACCCCATTGGAATTCTAGCGAGTGCACCGCTTGGGTCTGAAGCATTCTGATGGAGCAACACTACCTCGCCCCATTATTGTCTGCTTCCTGCAACACAAGCAGGTCGTCCATCACCTTGCTGCGGCCCGCCCCCATTGCTTCCTGCAACCAGAGTAGGCCCACCAACCCCTTGCAGCGGCCCGCTCCCATGGCCCCTACCAGCAAGAAGGTCAGGAGATTCGCATCACAGCAGACTTTTCAAAGGAGACCAATGATCGTCGCAAAGCATTCTTGTCCCTATGGCCCCAGCTCTGCCAACTGGACATAAAATACGACCTATTTGAACCAGAATGAATGTGGATCACCAAAAACTGCAAATCAAGAGACTTTTTGACCCTGAGGACCTACGTCTTATTTTGGATAGCTTCCTGACCCAGACCATGGACACTGGCCTGCCGGCCTCCCTATCACCACTTGCTGACGCCCCTACAATGTCTCTGACCCGCCATGATCCCCAGAACGACCACTGGCACAATGTAGGTGGCTCCCACCATAGAGGCAGAAATCCTGGGAGACTTCCGTGGCCTCTGGGTGATAGGGACTAGACTCTGCACCTCACTCAGTCCCAGGACAGGGTCAAATCCTGTTCACCACTTAAGCTTACACCACCCTCGGACTGAGCTCCTTGCAACCCTTGGCTCCTTGACCTCACCTACAACCTGGTGCGCTGGTGCACTGACCTGTGCTCTGGGCCCTCACCCCAATGCACAGATAAGTACTTTGCTGCATGTTTATACACTGTTACAGGTCTCCTATAAAGCACGCTGTTTAGGTTGGCATTGCACTTTTTTTTTTTTTTTAAATCTGTTTATTAAACTTAATATAAAACAGGGTCTGGAAATAGCAGTACACTACATACATTTTGGTGAAAAGTCACCTATCTTCTAACGTTTGTACATTACATTACACAGCATAGTTATATTTCAGTGTACTGGCTTTCCATAAACATTCTATAACTAGTAACATTTGACATGATGATTAATATTCTTAGGTATATACTTTGGCGTCCATTATGATAGTGGGAGCGTGAAGCTGTACAGGCCCCGAGGGCTACATTCCCGTGTGTGCTCTGTGGTATAGGGGGATAGTTGTGTCATGGGTCGGACGATGGGTAAATGTGGTGTGGGCTAGGCCTGGTGATGCAATAGTTTGGATCTATTCTTGGCAGATTCAGTTAATGTGTATAGATCTAGGGATAGCGTATTTTAAGATTATTGAAGTATATAACTCATGGTGGGTATTTGTCATCCCTAGATTCAATTCTAACTACAAAGAGATCCCAATTTTCAATCCCACCTTGTGTCTGACCTCTATGCTGTGATTGCCTCAGAGTTTGAGATTCCGCCAATGTGTAATCATGCAAGTCACGTAGCCAGAGGGAATGGGGAGGGGCATTTGGGGCCTTCCAGTGTGTAGCTATCAGGCGTTTGTATGTCACGAATGCTAAATCTACAAACTTGTGGACATGTTTATCTTTTTTTGTGCGGTATCGTATATTAAGCAAACAGGATTATGGAGTCTGGGTAAGCGGTTGGCCTGTTAGGTCAATAGTTGTAGTGACGATTTGGTTCCAGCCAGTGTTGATCGTGTGGCATTCCCAGACCATATGGTAGAAGGTTGCTGCAGGGGCAGCGCATCTTGGACATATGGAGTTAGCTCCTGGGTATATTTTATGAATATGAGCTGGAGAGAGATAAGCCTGATGCACATAATTAAATTGCGTGTATCTTAGTCTAAAGTTGCGAGATACGGACTTGATCGAGGTGAGGGCTGTGTCCCAGGATTTATGTGCTATTGGTGTAGGAAGAGCGGAATCCCAACGAATTTTGACCTGGGTTAGAGCTTTACAGCTTCTTGATAGGAGGATTTTGTATAATTTAGTAACAGTGTGTTTTGCCTCTCCCATAGAAAGTATTGCAGAAAGTAGGAGGGATTCGTTTGGTTCATTTTGAGCACAGCCACATATGTTGCGTAGGAGATTATTGATGGCATTGAATGTCAGAAAGGCTCGTGGTTGCATTACCCCCGCAGCCGTCAGATCTGCGAACTTGATTACTCTGGATTCATTATATAGGTCTCCTGTGTTCAGGGTATTAACCGTTCGTACGTCATGATGCGAGGATAAGGCGTGGAAGCCCGGTAGCTGTGATACTGGGATTAAGGGAGAATAGGGGAGGGGTGGCATTTTGCCTTGTACATATCTCTCCCAGCAATGTCTGGCCGAGCTAAGCAGGGGAGTATTATGTCGTAGGTGAGGGAGACCTGTTAATAACCATGCCAATATCTGTGTAGGGGTTATGTAATCCATTATTGCTGCAACCTCTGTGTTAGACGGCTCGTTGAGCCATTTGGTGACCCATTGAAGTTGGGCTGCTGCATAATATCGCTCAAGGTTCGGCATGCCCAAGCCACCTTCCTCTTGTGGGTATTGCGTGGTGTTTAGGGCTACTCTGCGTCTGTCTCTGCCCCAGAGTAAGTCAGTTAGTAGGGAATGTACTTTGTGGAAAAACGTGCGTGGTAAGGCCAACGGGAGTGCCGAGAAATAATATAAGAATCTCGGTAATATTAGCATCTTGACTATTGCTATCCGGCCCATGGGCGATAAGGGCAAGGAACTTCAAAATGCCAAGGAGCCTCGGGTGGAACGGAGTAGCCTATCTAGGTTACCTTCTCTTAGGTCTGCCATAGAATGATACACTTGGACACCCAAGTACTTGAAGGTTTGGTACGACCATAGTAATTGGTGCATGGGGGGTGGTGTTTGTTGTTCGGGGGGCAAACAAGTGAGGGGAAAGATACAGGATTTAGACCAGTTCACACGTAAGCCAGATACAAGAGCGAACCTATCTAGTATATGCATTATCTTGGGCAGGGAGTCAGAGTGGTTGCGTAAATATACCAGGGCGTCATCTGCATACAAGGAAATTATATGATATGTATCGAACTCCCTTATGCCCCATTTATGTGCGTATCTCCTGAACTTAATTGCAAGTAGTTCCATAGCTATTGCGAATAGCAATGGTGAAAGCGGGCAGCCTTGTCTGGTTCCTCTGTTCACAGGAAAGGTTTCCGACACTACCTGGCCGGTTTTGACTCAGTCTGTTGGTTTGGAGTATAGTGTGGTAATCCAATTGATGAAGCCACTCCGGAATCCAAACGTCTTGAGGGTCCTAAATAGATATTCCCAGCCCAGCGTGTCAAACGCCTTCTCGATATCTAGTGACACAGTCACACTCTCTGGGTCAGTGGTGTTGTGCATGATACGAATTAGGCGCCTTATATTAATAAAAGTGTTTCTTCCCGGGATAAATCCCGACTGGTCGGTGTGTATCAAGTTTGGTAGATGGGGGAGCAATCTATTTGCTAGGATTTTTCCCAGAAGTTTGCAATCAGTGTTCAACAAAGAGAGTGGTCTATATGATCTGACGTCTAAAGGATCCCGCCCCGGTTTTGGTAGAACCACTATTAGTGCTTCCCTCATGGAGTCTGGCAATTGTTTTCTATTACGCGCTTCATTAAACACCTCTAACAGGGGTTGTAACAGGTGAGTGCTTTGCGAGTTATAATATTCTGGTGGTAAACCATCTGTGCCAGGGGTCTTGCCTCGTGCCATCTGAGAGAGGGCCAAGCGAAGCTCTTCAATAGTGATGGGGCCGTCTAGGATATCCGCGTTGTTGACGATGCTCGAGTTTTGAGGAATCTGAGTTAGGAATTCGGCCAGTTGCTATTCTGTGGGAGGGATAGAAGATTGGTATAACGTGTGATAATACGTATAGAAGGCCTTGTTGATGTCAGCTTGAGTGTTGACCTGTATTCCTGTTTGTAGTTTGATAGCTCCTATCGGCGACGATTGCAGTGATTGACGCACCAACCACGCCAGAAGTTTGCCCGATCTGTCCCCCTCAGCATGTTGTCTCGTTTTGAAATGTCTATAGTCATGTCTACCAAGACTATTGTCTGTCTCTCTGTATTTTGCTTATAGTGGTATAAGTGTTTCTGGCGGTGTATTATTTGTTGAGACTTCAATCTCCGCCCTATGTATTTTGGTTTCCAATTTTAATAATTCTGAGGACAGCATTTTCTTTATGCCCACCGATGCTGCCAGGCAATGCCCTCTAACTACTACTTTATGGGCATCCCATTCAGTAGCTCGGGTTGATGTTGTATTTTTATTTAGAGAGAAATAGGTCGACAGGCATGTTGCCAATTCTGTGTTAAAGGGGGGGTCAGTCAAGGCGTCTGGCTATAGGCGCTACGTTGGAATGCGGGTATGAATATAGCCCCATAGCAGCATGGAGTAGTGTGGATTATGGTCTGATATAGTGCGCGCTACGTAGCCAGATGTAGTTACCTTTGGGATTATGTTAGATGTAGCGAAGAACATATCTAGCCTAGTGTAGAGTTTGTGTACTGGTGAATAAAACGAGTACTCGCGTAATGTGGGATGGGAAGTTCTCCATATTTCAGTTAGCCTGTTATTAGCAGCCCATTCTATCAGATCCAGCGATGCTCGTTTAGCCGGGGCGCGTTCCAGTGGGGGGGGTAGAGCAGTCTTTCAAGATATCCATAACGCAGTTGAAGTCTCCGCCCCATATGGCATCTATTGCGGGGTCACTAAGCATGCTACTGCCCAGTGTCCCTAAAAAGTCACGTTGATTTGTATTAGGAGTGTATAAAGTTATCAGGGCTAGTGGGTCGCCATCTAAAGTACCTTCTAGAACTACGTACCGCCCGTTTAGGTCGCACTGTTTACGGGACACAGTATATGGGACCCCGGGGGCTATCCAGATTACAGTTCCTCTGGCATATGACGAAAAGGTGGTCCCATATAATTGTCCTTTCCACTTTGTTTTAGTTAATGCCAACAAGGATTTATCTAAGTGGGTCTCTTGCAACATGGCTATGTGTATCCGGTGCCTCCTAAGATATGTATAAATCCGTTGTCTTTTACTTGCGGAAGCCATGCCCTTTACATTCCATGTTAAGGTTTTGTATTGTGTAGCATAGTGTTTATTTTGAGATGCCATGGAATTTGAGTAAGATATTCTGAGGGGATACCACTCGAGGTTGTACAAGCCCAATTTTCTCTATATTTGATATCTATACACATCAACTAGCCTCTTAGCTACTGAAATGTGTGACCTACTTTTAAGGTTTACATTGTGGTGTGACGCTCTATAATTAGTACATGTCAATACACATAACAACAAAACTTTCCAAACAACTGCAGCTACAAGATCCACTATGTTTAACGGCAGTAGCAGATGTGATAAAAACAAGGGGGTAATAAAACTTGTCATCTTGGGGTAACAGTCCATATAGTGCGGAGGGTGTTCCATGGTTACGGGTAGTTGAGTGATTTAGAACCGGCCTATTTTGCGTATATTGGTGTCATTGCCAGATCTGAGCGGTGGCGGGCCAGGCATTCAAGACAGGGAAAGTATTTATGCAATTATAAACGGCGACAGTGTTTAATTAGGAGCAGCAGGTGAAATGGCATCCTATATATGGGAACAAGTATTTATCAGATGTCATCTGCTGTTCTTGGAGTAAGGTTTGGACCCCGATCAGTTTCCGTTGAGTCAGAGTTTAACTCTAGTTCAGGTTCAGCTTCTGACTGCTCAGAGAAAGATGTCGGTGATGCATTGGCAAAACACTGCACAGACTGTAGCAGTAGCGATCTTTCAACTCGTGATTGTTCAGGGGAAGGTTTGTTGCCTTGTTTACTGGGAGGTTTGCGTTTATTTCTCAGGGGTAGGCTTTTGTAATTAGGGGGTGGTGGGTTAGCTAGGCCTTTTGCATGAAGCCATGTCCATGCATCTTCAGGAGTAGTGAAAAATAGAGAACGAGTGACATCTTGTATTCAGAGTTTAGCGGGGAACAGCAAGGAGTATTTAATATTGTGCTCTCTGAGACGCTCTTTGACCCGGTAGAATGAGTTTCGGTTTTTTTGTACCTCCACTGTGAAGTCCGCATAGGCGGTTATTTGCGTGTTTTCAAAGTGTATTGGGTTCAATTTTCGGAATAGTTGTAGTATAAGGTCTCTATCGCGGTAGTTCAGTAGTTTTGCTATGAGGGGACGTGGATAGGCACCTGGTGGTGGGGGTCTGCCCGGTATCCTATGGGCGCGTTCTATTGAAAAGAACTTTGGAACATTATTTTTCAACACCGTTTCAGTCAGCCATTTTTCGATAAAGAGTTCTGTATTTGGGCCCTCGGCGCGCTCTGGAAATCCCACGAACCGGATGTTATTTTGGCGCGATCTGCCTTCGGCTTCTTCGGCTCTTCGCTTAAGTGTCTCAACTTCTGCTGTTATGGCGCTTAATTGGGATTTAACTTCTAACATAGATGGTGTAAGGTGTGACGTGTCTTTTTCTAGCTCAGCGACCATTTCTGCCAGCGCCTGCTGGTCCGCACGAAGCAGGTTAACATCTTCTGTAATTGAGCCAATCTTCGCTTCCAGAGTTGTTTTAGTATCCAGCATGGCTTGCAGCACTTTTTCGAATTGTGTTGAGTGCGTTTGCAATGTCTCTTCCATTTTCTGAAGGGTTTGGTATGTGTCTGTGGCCCCAGAGGATAGAGGCGGTTTGGTTGGGTCCATGGTTTCAGGGGGCGCACGTGGGTTTTTTGGTTTTCCCATCAGACGGGTCACGTTTAAAGTTATTGCTGAATTCTGGCTTCAGCATTGTGTTGTTTAGTTTTGTCTCAGAGGCTAAGTGTTGCGGCGTCGGCTGCGTGTCACTTGCGATGTATAGGAGTTAAACTACGGCACAATGTCTGTGGACGCCAGGCGGCCTCCCTTTTTCCCTACACTACGCACTTGCCGGCCGGCGCTACCAAGGACTGTTCCTACTGCAGTTAATTTCTGCGCTGTTGTGGCATCGGCTCTTCGTCAGCCTGCCTATTAGGCACTGCTTTTCTTTGCTTGCCCCTGTTGTGATGATCTGGTACGTTCTCACATTTCTACAGCCTACTATGGCTCAATCGCGTTGTTTTCGCCCCTTTAGTAACAGTATTACTATATATCCGACGGTTTTCCAGCCATTAATTCTGTCAGCCAGGGGCTAATCTGTCCTCTAGAGGAATACAGAAGATCTTCGGAGCGCGCTGTTCAGCCCGCCCAGTATCCCTCGATCGGGCGTACGCCGGGGAGAGAGTCCCCAAGGCTCGCACTTACCGCCTCTTAGGATCTCCGCAATCTCAAGCCGGCGTGGCTCCAGCCGCTTCAGTTTTTCAGACCCGAAGCGCTCGGGTGCTTCTCAGCGCTATCGCGTGACAGAGGAGGGCGCCGCGAGCGTTCCTCGGGTCTGGCACGAGTCAGGCGTCCTGGGCAGCTCCCTCGTGTCTGTACGCGTTGCCGCCTCCGCTCCGCTGGTTCCGCAACTGGGGAGAGATAGTTTTCATCCCCGTAGCGGATCAGGCCATCTTTTTACAGCATCCCGCACTTACTGCTTCTTGGGAGCTCCGTAATCCATTGCAAGCGTGTCTCCTGTCGCCACAGTTTTTCAGATCATAAGCGCACGGGTGCTTCACAGCGTGATAGCGCGACAAAGGAGGGCGCCGCGAGCGTCCCTCGGGTCTGGCGCGAGTTAGGCGTCCTGGGCAGCTCCTTCAGGTCTGTGCGCGTTGCCGCCTCCGCACCGCTGGTTCCGCAACCGGGGAGAGATGGTTTTCACCCCTGTAACGGATCAGGACGTCTTTTTACAGAATCCCGCACTTACTGCTTCTCGGGAGCTCCGCAATCCATAGCCCGCGCGGCTCTGGCCGCCTCAGTTTTTCAGTGCAGAAGCATTCAGGTGTTTCACAATGCGATCACGCGACGGAGCAGGGCGCCGCGAGCGTCCTTCGGGCCAGGCGCGAGTCAAGCGTCTTGAGCAGCTCCCTCGGGTCTGTGTGCATCACCGCCACCGCTCCGCTGGTTCCGCAACTGGGAGCGGATGGTTTTCACCCCCGTAGCGGATCAGGACGTCTTTTTACAGGATCCTAATTATAGGCCGGGTCGGAGCTGCGGTTTATTCGTCCGACCCGGTCGCCATCTTGGACACGCCCAGGTTGGCATTGCACTTTATGACTATAATGCCCACTGTTGATTGTACTCTGGCTCAGTCAGTGACTTCGTCTATTCCTGTGGCTTCCTTTCCCACCAGCCTTAGTTATCTGCCTAAAACAAAAACAAAACCCTAGATTAGCTTTACACAGTGTTGAGTTGCAATTGGGGCTGATTGCTAGTCACCCTGTGTTCCTTGTATGATTACATGGCAATTTCTGATGTGAATAATGTTATGTTGATTTCAAATGTTTGCAGCATTGGGCTGACGCGTTGATGTTTTCTGTGCCATCTTACTCCTGTGGACCGTCCCTCCTGCTGCTGATTTCCCCTGCCTTCTACAGGTGTATACACCTCCTTCTCGCATGCTCTCTTGACACTACCCTAACCCCGTGTGGGCCCTCCCTCCCCCAGACATCCTGATAAGGCCCTCCGGTCCTACTGCCCAGACCCCACCCTACCCTCACACATCTCAAAATAGGTCTGGGGACTCACAACCGCGCACCCATCCGTGTATTTAGCTGCCGTGGTGGGTTCTTCCTTCTTCCATCTTCCCCCCGATGCACTCCGATCACCCTGCGTATGCCCTCTGAATACCCTTTCCGCAAGGGCAGGCCCGACTGGTGCACTGACTCCACAAGTTTGGACCCTATTCTACAGATCTGAGCCCTTGTGGCTTTGTTTCAACCAGTGTTCAACTCCCATTTTTGTTCTTTTTCTTCCTTCCCAATTGCTTTTGTTCTTCTCCCTCCCTTCTTCCTATCTTCTGTAACCCCCCAACCCCTTGGCCTTTTCTTGTCTCCCCATAACACCCTCTTACTCTTTGAGTCCTTACTGTCCCCTTTGTCCTTTTTAAGGCATTGTTGGTGGCCCTTTCGCCACTCTCTCGGCCAGGGTCTGTAAATCCTATGGCCTCCCATCCTTCTATTTTCTCCACCCCACACCATACTGCAACAGCAGCCCCAACCTCTGGTTAACAAGTAAGCGTTAGCCTGCCAAAGAGAACTCACGGATCATATCTCGTCCCTTGCCTACCTTTATATCACTTGCCCCTCACTACCCATACGCTGCCATCGGGAACACCCTGGAGTAGTCCTTAATGAACTTCATACACTCCAAGGCAGAACATGCGCTTCAACGGCTCAAGACACACCACCACGAGCAGGGTCAAAAGGATGTTCACCTTCTGGCGCACAGCTCTGATAGCTAGAAGCGGTGCGAGCCAACCGTGCCATTTACTATTCGAGTGGTGAGGTCCTCACAAGACAACATGAAATTGTCAACAAATTTGCTGCATTTTACCAGCGGCTATACAACCCAGAGATGATGGCCAGTGCTCATCAAATAACAGCCTTCCTGGAGGGAGTGCGGTTGCCCTGGTTGTCAGCCGAAGGACGTGCTCTGCTATATGGGGATATCAGCAGGGACGAGATAGCGCAAGCCATCTCCAACCTCCTGTATCACAAGTCCCTTGGGTAAGATGGCTTCCGTACTGAATTTTACAAGTGGGCTGGGGAGGAGATAGTCAGCTCCCTCCATGGCGCCTTCTTAGAGGCTAGTCAGGAGGGCATCCTATGCTCTCTTTCCAATAGAGCTGTGATAATTGTGATCCCCATACCTGGGAGGGACCCCCTCCACCCTGGCAGTTATAGACCTATCTGCCTCCTGAACGGGGATGTGAAAATTCTTGCCAGCGCCCTAGTTACCCATTTCCACAAAGTCCTCCCTTCCCTAATACACCATACCCAGGTGGGGTTTTTTCTGGGGGCACCTCCAGGAATCATTTCCGCACCCTGACCAATGCCCTTTGGGAAGCCAGAGAACTGTCGGACGATGCAATAGCCCTATCCCTTGATGCAGAAAAGGCGTTCAACAGCATAGAGCTACCCTGGAGAAACTTGAACTGGGAGACCAATTAATCGCCAAGGTTCACTTGGTATATAAGAGCCTTATGGCTCGAGTTAATTGTCGTGGCCATCTGTCTGACCCCTTGTAGATATGACGGGGGACGAGGCAAGGCTGCCCGCTCTCTTCCCTCCTATTCCTGCTGATCCTAGAACCCTAGCGGCCACAATCGGTCACTCTCCCCTTCTCACTGGAATACCCCTTCCAGGAGGAGAGTCTAAACTCTACATGTATGTGGATGAAATCCTGCTATCGTTAACAGATCTACAGCGTTTCCTCCCGGCTTTACTGGAGATCATAGATGGCTTTGCTCTCTAATCAGGCTACCGGGTGAACTGGGATAAAAGTGAGGTACTGCCCATTTCCATCTCTACCACTAGAATGGCGGTTTACGGCTACCCCTTTCGGTGGACACCCTTGCATCTGAAATTCTTAAGGATCCTTGTCAATAGGGGGCTTGACCGAATGGTGGCGGATAACCTAGATCCCCTACAAGCTCACACGCGGATCGACTTTAAGAAATGGTCACATTTGAATCTCTCCTTGTAGGGTTGAATGCAAGAAGTGAGGATGGTCATGCTCCCCCACAATACCTAAGTGCTAGGCATTCTTCCGCTTCTGGTGCCTCTATCGACCCTTCACCTTATAGATACAGAGATCTGTACATTTGTGTGGGGCTCCTCTCGCCCTCACTTGGCTTCCGCTAAGCTCATAGCACGCCGCACATGTGGCGGTCTGGGGCTTCCATCAGTGGAACATTATGCTTTAGCCCTACAGTTGTCCCTACTGACATTTTTTCTACTTGAGACACCAGAGCCCCCGCAGTGGGTCACCACTGAACGACAACTAATGTCCAGTCAGAACTGCTGCAGCCTTAGCCTCCTGTACAAAGACAACGGATCCCGGTCTCAACCCACCAACCCAATGATTCAAGCCATGCAAGGTCAGGAACAGTCTGGGGATTACTGTGCCCCTCCAGACGCCTTTCTTCCCCTCCCTCATTCTCCTCCATGACTTCGGGGGCTCCCCTGAATTATTCTAACCACAACACTGCCTCTTACACATGGCCCTTGCAACTGCCAAGATCTGTATTCTGTGTCACTGGCATCTTCTACCTCTCCAACTCCAGAGGAATGGACAATGGCGATGATACAGACCGCTGCCCATGAACGTGTCATTTATACTTTGTAGGATCAATTGGCATTATTTGTCTAGACCTGGGAACCCTTCCTCGGTGACAACCCTTAGCTTGCAAACTGTCTGACACTTCCTGTTTCCCACCTGCTGGAGGAAGAAGTGGCAACCCTGACGCCCCACCCACACTGCCCCACTCCTTCCCACCCCTTCCCCCCTTTTTCCCACTCTCCCATTTCCCCTTCCTCTTCCCCTCCACCATAGTGCTCCCTCCTTTCCCCTCCTTCAGACTCACCCTGCAGACATCAGACTTGCTCTTCTTTCTTACCTGTCCTGCTCCTCTCCCCTTTACATGCATCCCTCTACATCCCAGATATCGCCTTTGAACGGACCACCTTTTGATAGCCCGCTGCAATTCTTCTCTACCCATCCCAATGCCTCCCCCATTCTATCCTTGTATGCCTCCACCCCCACATTCCTGCTCGCCATACCCAAGCCCCACCCGACATATATATTATTAGGTATTCCTATACATCCTTGGCTTTATATTTATCCTTGGAACTTAGCCGGCTCGTTTCTCTGAGCAGGCTGGAGATGAGAAAACATTGAACTATGAACAATAATGTGTTCTGAGAGCCATTTAGGAAGCTCATAGTTTTGGCAAAAAGTTGGTTCTAATGTAGACATTTGCAAGAGGTAAGAATAAGGGAGTCCGTCATTGATTTCATTCAAAACATCTTTTATACCAGGGGTCTCCAACCTTTTCTGCAGTGAGAGCTACTTCTGATCAGTGTAAATCATTATGAGCTACTGAGAGCTAAGGCACTTGCGCATTGTTACAAGAGACCCTGAAGCCCAGCTTTACTGACTTTTTAAGCCTAATGTCCCTAGAAGCAGATGCTATGGTTTGAACAGAATCTTTTTTGACTAGGGGTGCTATAACAGGGCTGCCATGTGTGCCAGTGAGAGTGTGGTCTGTGTGTGTATGAATGGGATATGTACATATATATATATATATAAATATGTATATATATATATATATTTATATATATATATATATGGGTGAAAGGGAGCCTGTGTCATATGTACTTGTGGCACAGTACATACCTTTTCTCACAGGTGGAACTATTACATGTATATAACAAACATACAACCATGTTTTAAATGGGAGAAAATTAAGGTGCGTGCTGGAGATTTTTGCTTATGCAGGATCATCCCCAATCTTTTTTTTTTTTTTTTTTTAAATAATTTTTTTATTTGCTTTTAAACCCGGACACAACGAGTCCGGCAAAATAATATAGCTCAGGCAGTTATTAGCAATCAGATACATGATTAACATTTTTGCTAGAAACACAGAAAGAGGCTTCCCCAATTCCCACCTCCTCTCAACATTCTCAAAACACAATCCTACCAAAAGTGTACCTTCTTGCAGTGTCTTCCCAAGTCTCCCTATTCTATTTTGGTGTGGGTGTGCATGGAGTGTCTCTGACCACCCCACCTGACCCCTGTACTCTGGACGTTCCTGGCTATACTTCCATAGAGTAGTATGTTATCCAGTCTCCCCATATCTTTTGAAATTTCTGTGGGCATCCCCTGTTTATGTATGTCATTTTTTCCCCCATCATAAATCCATCCATCCCTCTTCTCCAGGTATTCAGGTTTGGCCGGGCCTGGGATCCCCACTGTCTGGCTATGTCTCTTTTCGCGACCATCAGTCCGAGTCTGCATAGCATAAGTTTCCTTCTGGGTAGATCTATGTCGTTGGGGATGCCCAAGAGTATGTATTTGGGATCTGGGGGGATCGTCTCGCTCAACACCCCCGAGAGCTCTCCCAATACGCCTTCCCAGAACTCTCTTATCACCGGACATTCCCATATTACGTGTATGAAGGTACCAGTTTCATCTTGGCATCTAACACATTGTGGGTGTCTGATCTTTCCCATTTTGTGTAGTCTGTTTGGGTCATAATACACTCTGTGCAGAATTTTGAATTGGATCAAGCGAAGTCCTGCTCTTATTGCCACCTCTCTCGGAAACATCAATGCAGCCTCCCAATCTATTTCTTCCAATTGCCCTACATCTTTCTCCCATTTGCTACGAAGGTTTGTTAGTGTATTTGGCATGTTGTTGTTAATGGTTTTATATATCAGTGATACTGATTTCTCCATTATTTCATTTATTAACAGGCGGCTCTCAAGGGGGGAGTATTCCACGATTTCTTGTCCTGTTAGCCCCTCCTTCCCCCACGCATGTTTGAGCCTTATGTATTGGAAATATTGTGTCTCGTTCAGTGCATATTCTTGTTGTAGTGACTCAAAGGGCTTGAGTCCACCGTTTAACATCAGGTCTCCTATCTTGGAGATCCCAATCATGTCCCAGCCCCTGAAGCCCCTAAGCTTCTTGTTTTCCTGTAGCCAGTTTCCTTCCCATAACGGGGTCTCCATGGTAGGGCGTCTGTACCATCCTAACTTTTTATTAGCCTTTTTCCATGCCTACAGGGTCACCTCTGTGGCAGGAGCTAGGTGACTGGTTCCCTTTCCTTCATATAAGAATTGTTTACAGGATCTCCCTTCCCAGTGCAGCCTCTCCAATCGAAAGGTGTTATGTTCATCTACAGCGAACATCCAATCATTGACATTGGCTAGGTGAGTCGCCCAGTGGTAAGCCTCAATGTCCGGCAGTGACAAACCACCCGCGTATTGGTTACGCTGTAGCGTGTTTAAGGCAACTCTCGGGTGTTTCCCCTCCCATAAGAAGAATCTGATATCCCTGTCTATGTTCTTGAATTGGCAGTTGGGGATTTGGTAGTATGTGTTTTGCAGCATGTACAGTAACTTTGGTAGCGCGATCATTTTTATCATTGCCACTCGGCCCATTAGCATCAGGGGAAGCGTTTTCCATCTATTAAAATCATTACTACATTCTCTCGCTACCCTCCCTATGTTACGTTCGAGGCCTCTATTATCTTCATGGGTTACATATATCCCTAGATATTTAAATCCTTCTTTCGTTTTTTGTAGTTGCATCGTTAGAGGAGGGAGGGATGTCTCCTGCTGTGGTATATATAGTACCGATTTGTGCCAATTGATACAATAACCTGAGTGCCTTCCATATTCCTCTATCAGGAGGAACAACCTCAGGATTGTTACCTCTGGGCGCGTGATATATAGGAGAACATCATCCGCATATAGCGAGATGCGTTCCTCTTCTTCCCTTTCTGGTCTCAGTCTAAAACCAGTTATGCCGCTGGAGAGTCTAATCTTGCAAGCTAGGGATTCCAGTGTGAGGGCGAATAGCAGGGGGGAGAGGGGACATCCCTGTCTCGTTCCTCTCTCAATGGGGAATTGTGAGGAGATAACTCCATTTACCCTAACCACCGCTACCGGCACTGTGTGGGTCCTTTACCCATTGAATATATTTAGGGCCGAAGCCGAATCTTCTCAGGGTCTCCACCAGAAGTGGCCAGTGTACTGCATCGAAAGCCTTTTCCGCATCTAATGCCAGGAACAGGTGGTGCTCTGAGCGGTTCAACACCGTGGCGAGCCACATGTGTACCCTTCTTAAATTATGTCTAGTGAATCGTCCCGGTATAAAACCGGTCTGGTCTATGTGTATTAGTGAGGGGATGTTTTTGATGACCCTGGTTGCCAGCACACTCGCTAGGGCCTTTACTTTTACATTTAGCAGGGATATCAGCCTATAAGAGGAACATTTATCTTTAGGTCTACCTTCTTTATGTATTACTGCTATTTCAGCCCTTCGTAGGTCTGGGGGGAGCACCCCTTGTTCTCGGGCCTCTAGGTACATATTTAATAAGTGTGGGGCCAGTATTTCCCTAAAACTTTTAAAGATTTCGGCCGGGAATCCATTCGGTCCCGGCGCCTTACCCGGCCTTAGTTTCGCTAGTGCAGCAGAAATCTCCTCTACTGTGATATCTTCCTCTAGCTCCTCTCGGTCTGCCACGTCTAGTCTCGGCAGGGTTATCTCATTTAAGTATTTAGCAATGGAGTCCATTTCTGCCAATGGCCTAGCTTTATAAAATTCTTTATAATAGCCTGCGAATGTTTTGGCTATGTCGCTATCTTCAGTAGCACTGGTTCCATTTTGTGTCTCTATTTCTTGGACCCATCGCGCTTCCCTTTCCTTTTTCCCCAGCCATGCCAGTAGCTTCCCAGCTTTGTCTCCTGTTTCATACAGTCTACATTGCGTTGCTCTCAGGCGGGCCTCTGCCTCTTTTTCTGCTAGTTCCCTGTATTCAAGTTTTGCTAGTTCTAGTTGTCTCAGCAATGAGCCTGAGGGCATATGCGTCGCCTTTTTTTCATTCTCTAGAAGTTTGGCCTCTACTTCGCCTATTTGTTTATTGTCTCTCTGTTTCTTTTGGGCAACCAGGTTTTGCGCACTATCTCTGAGCACAGTCTTATATGCCTCCCATAAAATCACTGCTGATTCAACCGACCCTTCATTGTCTTTAAAGTAGAGGTCAGTGTCCAGTCTTAAACCTCTTGCCACTTCCCCGTCCCGCATGTCCCATGGATTCAATCTCCAGCTCCTTCCTTTCTCCGATTTCCCTCCTACAGTGACCATCAGGGGGGAATGATCTGACAAGCCTCTAGCGAGGTATTCCGCTCCTTGTATCTTGCCTATTTCCCCTGCTGGTGCGAAGATATAGTCCAGGCGAGAGAATACCCCATGGGCTCCTGAGAAATACGAGTATTTCCTCTCCCTCGGGTGTCTCCATCTCCATATATCTGTCAGTCCCAGGGCGACTGTAAAATCATGCAATGGGGTGCCCCGACCTGCTGTCTGTTTTCCCCCTGTTCTGTCTAGTGTGAGGTCCATTACATCATTAAAATCTCCTCCCAAGACATGCAGGGAGGCTGAAGACTGCAGTAATATCTTTGCAATCTTTTCCAGGAGAGGGACTTGCAGTCTCGGAGGAGCATATGTGCTCATGAGCATGACTTCACGTCGTCCCCACACCCCCTCCACTCCTACAAAGCGCCCATCTGTATCCTCCCATTTACGAGTGATCCTGTAGGAGGGGTCCTACGGATCAGTATTGCAACCCCCCTAGAGCCGGATGTGTAGCCGGCATGCGCTAGTACCTCATAGGGACCCCTTGCCAGAAAACCACATTTTGTGCCTTTTAGGTGAGTTTCTTGTAGGAGTACTATATCTGGCTTTTGTCGCTTGATGTATTGGGAGACCAAACCTCTTTTAACTTTATCCCCTAGTCCATTAACGTTCCATGTGAGGACTGAGAATCCTCTTTCACTCTCTGGGAGCGACACTCTATTTCTATGTCTTGGGGTCATCTTGCTTTTTGAATTTTCCCATTTGGGGTGTATAACCCAGTATGATCTCCGGTGTCCCCCTTCCGTGTTCTATAGGGAATCCCTCTTTTGTTTTGAAATGGTGCTATCACTGCCTGCATGTTTGAGCTAATTAAGAAACTTAACCTAATCAGTATATTAAACAACTGTAGAAAACTAGATACCCCTCCCTCCCCCCACCCTACCTCCCATAGGTCCCTGTGAGCTTGTTTTCCCATGTTCCAATCCCACTCGAGTCCTGAGGTCTGTGGCCCTCCCTTTCAACCCTTGTTATCCCTTACTATGTATGACTAAGAAAATTGTTCGAACCACCCCTATTTATAGGGTTGTGTTTTAGTGGATTCGGATGAGGGCAGAGACGGCTGCTCCTTTCCTTAACTTCTGGGATCTTGCAGTTGTCCCTCCGGGACTCCGATTGTCTGTTGGTCTTTTTCAACTTCCATCCTATCTATGGCCTCCATTAATGGGTGCGGGGAACTCTCTCTCAGTCCGGATCTTTCGTTTGGGGTTTGCTGATCTTCGTCATGCTGTTTGTTTTGTGACCAGTTCCTCTTTCCATAATTTCCCTCTGAGTCAGTAGTGTCTGCTCTTCCCTCAGCTCTCCTTGGATTTCTCCAGGGCGTGTTTCTACTTGTCCTCTGTCTTCTTCTGCCTTTGCGCACCAGGAGGGACCAATCCTTTGGTCTCGCTCCCTCAGTTCCTTTAGGTGTCCTGTTAGATTCAGCAGTTTCTTCTTTCCTTAGCCTGGGTCGTTCCTCAATCCAGTCCCAGGCTTCTTCTGGGGACTGAAAAAAGAAGGTTTTCCCTTGGAACATGACCTTTAGTTTTGCCGGGAAGAGGAGCATATATCTAAGCTGGAGGCCACGTAGCCTGGCTTTGACCGCGTCAAAGGCACGTCTTTGTTTTTGTACTTCTCTAGTATGGTCCGGGAAAACTAGTATCTCCGAGTTTTTGTGCCTTACTTCTCCCAGCTTTCTGGCCTCCGTTAAAATTGTGTCTCTGTCTTGGTGATTGAGAAAACGGGCTATCACTGGTCTGGGGGGGGGGGGGTCCGGGGGGGAGGGCCACCCAATGCTATGTGGGCTCTCTCTATTATGAAACATGTCGACAACTTATCTGGTGGCAGTATTTTCTTCAGCCATTTCACAAGGAAACCGTTCATGTCCGTTCCTTCTATTCCTTCAGCAAAACCCACAAAACGGAGGTTGTTACGGCGTGCTCTGTTTTCCGAGTCTTCAAGGCGCCACACTACATCCTTGTTAATTACTTTGAGCTCCGATACATCCTTTTTTAGACTCCTTATAGTATCTTCTATTTCTGATATGCGCGCCTCCGCTGTTGTGACCCTCTCAGCTATTTTCCACAAGTCCTGTCTTAGCAGTGTTACCTCTGAGTGCACCTCACCCATTCGTTCCTCCAGGGTACCCCTGGAGGCCTGTATTGCCACCAAAAGCGTATTGTTTTCCGGAGCAGGAGTTGCATCGGCAATCGGGACCGGCGGGGTTACCACTTTTGTGTATCTGTCCATTTTGCCCTGGCGGGGATTTTTGGGGTTTTTGTCTCTTGCCATCCAGTTTCCGCCTCCGCCTTGGCCAAGAAGTTTCGGGCCACAGGCCTTGAGTCCTATACTATCTCTTACCTAAGGCACTGTCTATCTAAAGCCGTAGTAGGTCCGTTCCAACTGAGGATACCTGGCCTCTAGAATTTTGGCCGAACCCGGTTCTCGTTCCTCCCTTTTATTCTTGTGGGTTTATTTGTTCAGATCTTATTTCGTCATAAAGCTAGTACCTCTCCTGATGCCGCGTCTCTCTTTCTCTCTCTATTCCGTTATATTCAGATCTTTTGGTCACTTCGGCCTGAATCAGAGGGGGAGGGAGTCCTCCACCGATCCCACTTCAGTCAGTAGTATACTCCCCTGGGGGCCTTTTACATTCATCCCCAGAACTGCCAATTCCCAGCTCCGATCGTCGCTTCTTACTCCTTTTCTGGGGCGCTTCAGCTCATATCAAATATTTTCTGGCCTTTCCCCCCTCCAAGGTCTCCTGTCTGGATTTTTCACCTGTGCTCCGGGTGTTGTAGGATCCGGTCTGATGTTTAAGGGGTCTGCAACCGTGGTCGATCACCGGGGCCCCGTCCCGGTGCCAGCTAGTCTTCTATCTATGCAGTGGAGGGGGAGGGTGGGGGGGCCTTCACCGCCACCGGGGCTTCTCGCTTATTCCACCTTTCCGGGTTCCTCTTCGATTCTAGGGCTCCTCCCTATTACCGATGCCGATATCTGCATCTTGCCTGGGCCTGCATTGCCGAACTCACCTTCAGGCCGTTTGTGGGGAACTCAGGGCCTTAGTGCCCCTTGTCAGACCCTTTCCCATTTTGAGGCATCTCAGGGGGCTTGGATCGCCCGTCAGTTTTGCTTCTGCTCCCCCCCGACGTCCGTGCCGGTGTCCGCTCCCCGCGTAGCGCTGCTTTCGGATCTCACCTTCAGGCCGCCTCCGATCATTCAGTGGTCTTCCTGCCATTTTTCAAATCTCTTTCTGGGTGGTGGCGTCTCTGAGGGGGAACCTCGGGATCTTATTACCCCTTCTCACTGCTTTCTTCGCTCCGCTATTGCTTCTCCCTACGCACCGCTTTTATTCAGGCCCTGTCCGGCCTAGTCCGCATTTCCTTCAATTCTTTTCGAGGGCCGTTTTCCGTTTCGTGGCCGTTCTCTCAGGATCTGTGGTGACTGGGGAGTATAGGGATTTTTCTTTTCTCAGTTGGCGGTCTCCGGAGGGCGATTACTGCATGTAGGATCTCTTTTCCTGGAGGCCGTCCCGGAGCCCCGCAAGACGCGTCCGACTACGGCGTCATTTTGGCTCCTCCTCATCCCCAATCTTTTTGCCTCCCGCCTCCTATTTTTTCTCACCTGTTGCTGTTGGCTTTTGAACTCTGAGCACTTTACCACTGCTAACCAGTGCTAAAGTGCATATTCTCTCTGTGTAAATTGCATGTAATTGGTTTATCCATGATTGCCATATTTGATTTACTAGTAAGTCCCTAGTAAAGTGCACTAGAGGTGCCAGGGCCTGTAAATCAAATGCTACTAGTGGGCCTGCAGAACTGGTTGTGCCACCCATATAATTAGCTCTGTAATCATGTCTCAGACCTGCAATTGCAGTACCTGTGTGTGCAGTTTTAACTGTAAATTCGACTTGGCAAGTGTACCCACTTGCCAGGCCTAAACCTTCCCTTTTCTTACATGTCAGACACCCCTAAGATAGGCCCTAGGTAGCCCCAAGGGCAGGGTGAAGTGTATGGTTAAGGTAGGACATATAGTAATGTGTTTTATGTGTCCTGACATTGAAATATTGCTAAATTAATTTTTCACTGTTGCAAGGGCTTGTCCCTCTCATAGGTTAACATGGGGGCTACCATTAAATCTGATTAAAGTGTAGATTCCCATTGGAAGCGGATGGACATGTGGAGTTTGGGGTCTCTGAGCTCACAATTCAAAATACATGTTTTAGTAAAGTTGATTTTAAGATTGTGTGTTTGAAAATGCCACTTTTAGAAAGTGAGCATTTTCTTGCTCATACCATTTCTGTGACTCTGCCTGTTTGTGGATTCCGTGTCTAGGTCAGTTTGACAGTTGGGCTGGTTGCACCTCACACTAGACAGTGACAGAAAGGGAGCTGGGGTGTCGTCTGCATTTCCTGATGAGCCATCTGTGCTAGAAGGGAGGGGAGGAGTGGTCACTCACACCTGAAAGGGCTGTGCTGCCCTTAAACAATGTAGTCCCCAACCCCCTGGTGAGTGTCTGGGGCCTAGCCTGGGCAAGGTAGGATTTCACATTCAAAGGAGACTTTACTTTGAAGTAGGCCTACTTCAAAGGACACATTGGGTATAAGAAGAGCACCCAAACCACAGACTTTAGAACACTTCTGGAAACTAAGAGGAACCTCTGCCTGGAGAAGAGCTGAAGAGCTGATGAAGAAGAGCTGCCAAGCCTGTGACTGTGCTTTGTGGAGCTATCCTGCAGTTGCTGCTTCTGCCAAAGTGAGAGGGCAAAGACTGGACTTGTGAAGATCTCCAAGGGCTTGATTTAGAGCTTGCCTCCTGTTGTTTGAAGTCTCAGGGACAGCAAAGACTTCTCTCTGCCAGCACCTGGAATCTCTGGAGGGACTCCTACTCTGCCCTGTGGTGCCCATCCAGTTCCTGGGACCCTGAAAGGAGAAGCTGGCAGCCTAAGATGAAGAAATTCACCCACAGATTGCTGTGCAGGAAAAGATCAATGCAACTCCGATCTGCGGCTGAAAAATCGCTGCGCTGCCAGCTTCACGTCTGAAAATCGATGCTCACCTGCAGCGTGACCGAAGAACCATCGCACGGAGCTTGAGAAAAGACCTGCGGCATTGCTGACGAAGGCTGGTGAGATCGCAATCCCCGCTGTGTGGTTTTCGGATTATTGTGCAGCTGGATTTCCGATGCAAGTACCACTGGGCAGGTAAAATCAACGCAGTGCCTGCCCGGACCGAGAGTGCTGACCGGATCGATTAATCGCTCTCCTGCGAAGAGAAGAAACAACGCACCCTGACCCGTAGAAAGGAGAAATTATGCAAGGTCTCGCTCGTGAGTCAAATCGACTCATCGCAAGCCCTTTTTGGCACACACTCGCACTTGCAGAGCTCTTTTTGACGCACCCAAGGTACATTTTCACACTAACAGTGTTAGTTTTACACTACATAAAGACTCTTTTTGTTTTTGAATTGATAACTTGACTTGTGTATTGTGGATTTTTGTCGTTTTGGTCTTGTTTTGTTTAGATAAATATTTCCCATTTTTCAAAACCTGTGTTGTGTCATTTTTAAGTGATTTCTTTAAGTTACTGTGTGTGTTGGTACACATACTTTACACCTAACACTCTGAAATTAAGCCTACAGCTCGTGCCAAGCTACCAAGGGGGTAAGCAGGGGTTAGCTGAGGGTGGTTCTCTTTTACCTGACTAGATTCTTTCAACCGTGGTATTCCAGTGGCGGTACACAACGCCGTGCTCAAAATACACACACATTTACAAAACACTACCATATTGGACAATTCAAAATACACACACCTGATACACACACCACTCCCACACACCCAATACAATATAAAACACCCACCCACATCACCCACAAAACCCTACGACCACAATTGCGACAGAAGGCCAGAGAGAGACACCACCATCTACAAACTCGCATCCACAGGCACTCAACACCATCACTCACACAACAGCCACGCACCTCACACAACACACCACTGAATATCACCCCACATATCGCAACACACACCACCCCACACATCACCCACACCAGCCCATGGCACGGCAAAGACACCCCAGGGGCTCTGATGAGGAGCTTAGGGTCATGGTGGAGGAAATCATCCGGGTAGAGCCACAGCTATTCGGATCACAAGTACAGCAAACCTCCATAGCTAGGAAGAGGGAGCTATGGCGAAGAATAGTGGACAGGGTCAACGCAGTGGGACAGCACCCAAGAAATAGGGATGACATCAAGAAGAGGTGGAACGACCTACGGGGGAAGGTGCGTTCCGTGATCTCAAGACAACACATCGCGGTTCAGAGGACTGGCGGCGGACCCACACCTCCTCCCCCACAACTAACAGCATGGGAGAAGCAAGTCTTGGCTATTCTGCATCCTGAGGGCCTCGATGGAGTCGGTGGAGGAATGGACTCTGGAAAGTCAAATCTTAACTATCATATCCCCCACCCTGCCTGCATGGTATCACATACCCCCACCCTCTCCCCCACCCCTATCACTCCAACTCCTCACAAATGTCCCAATTTCACAAACCACACATCCCAACACCAAGCCCTGCATGCAACAACAAAGCATGGACACCCATCACCAATGCATGACCACTGCACATACCCATACACCCCCCTAAACCATCCTCACACAAGGTCCCACACAGGAATGCAAGCACTGGGGTACACGGTCACCCACCCATTGCACACCATGGTACACCCAGATGCAATAATCATGCTGTTACACCCCTGCAGGACCCCTACCAATGTCACCGCACAGGAGGGTCCACAGATGTCTACACCACCAACAGAAGAGGCCTGCAGTGATGACAGCACCTCTGTCCAACTGGATCTAGATGACCAGCCCGGACCATCTGGGAACTCTTGACAGTCGGTTCCCCTCACACTGGTACAGGCCACCACAGAGCCTCCCCCTTCAGGAAACACCAGCACAGCACCCACCCAGCGGGCCCATACCTCTGTCCCCAGGACACGTCAAGCAGCAGTGTGTCCACCACTACAGGGAACACAGGCGAACCCACCACCCCAACAACAACAGGGACCTGGGGGCAGTGGCAGTAGGCACACCGTTCAGGGCACAGAGGCCCAGGGAAACAGGGGAACTGGGAGGGCTGCTGTGCCACAGGGGGAGGACAGGCCCAGGAAACCCACGATCCACAAGGCCCTCTCCAACATCATGGGAGCGTACCATCATTCCCAGGAGACGATGGCAACGGTACTGGCCAAGTTTCAGGAGACCCAGCGGCTGCAGGAGGAACAGTATTTGGGCATCAGGGAGGAACTCAGATCCATCAATTCTACCCTGGGCACCATCGTAGGGGTGCTGAAGGAGGTCCTCAACACCAGGAGGGACACTGTGGCACAACAAGGGGCCCCTGACACTGGTCTGGACGATGAACTGCCCACCACCTCAGCCGGCGCTAGTGGACAGGAGGCACCGCCACAGGACCACCACACCAGCACCCCACCCCCTGCAGATGGAGACCCACCCTGGAAATGGTCCCTGAGATCCTGGACAAAGACAGAGAATGATGTCAAGACCTCGCCAAGAAATGAGACCGCCCTGAATGTCATCCTTTAGTCCCACCTTGTCATGCTGTCCATCCTCAAACTGCCCCAGCTCCACTTCCTATGCCCCTTTGAACAATGCACCTGTGAGACAATTAGACTGGACTCTGCCATGGACATTCCTCCACCATCACCCCTCCCCATTTTACCACCCCCTCCAATATTGAGCACTTAAACAAACACCCTTAAAGCACAAAACAATCTAGAGTCTGTCTGTGATTTCGAAATAGTGTATTAGCATTTACAGTGACAAAATTCTCTTTCAATTGTAATGTCAACATACCTATGTCACACAGCTCTAGTCCATGAGGAAACAAAGCAGATGTCACACAGTGGGACCCACATCTGTGAAATCGTAAGGGAAAGTGACAACTCAGTGACCATACACTGGGTAAAAAGGACAGACAGTAGAGAGGTAGTAGTGTTAAAGTACATGTAGTAGGCAGGTTTGTCTTCTTACCTGTGTCTCACTGGAAGTATTGCAGGATCACAGAGTTCCTGTTGTCGATGTCCTCTTCTTCTACTTCCTCGTCTTCACTGTCCACAGGCTCCACAGCTGCCACAACACCTCCATCTGGACCATCCTCCTGCAGAAAAGGCACCTGCAATCACAAAATTAAGTTGTGAAGCATACAGCAGGCCACGAAGATCTGGCACACCTTCTTTGGTGAGTAGAATAGGGAACCACCTGTCATATGGAGGCACCGGAACCTGGCCTTCAGGAGGCCGAAGGTCCGCTCTATAATCCTCCTAGTTCGCCCATGTGCCTCATTGTAGCGTTCCTCTGCCCTTGTCCTGGGATTCCTCACTGGGGTCAGTAGCCATGACAGGTTGGGGTAGCCAGAGTCACCTGCAAATGGCGAGGGACAACTGTTAGACACACACTAACTCTTAGGGATATACCCAGACAACTATTCCCACTGATTTGGTTTCAGGTGTTCACCTAATAGCCACACACGGTGCGCCTGGAGTTGACCCATCACATAAGGGATGCTGCTATTCCGCAGGATGTAAGCGCCATGCACTGAGCCAGGGAATTTGGCATTAACATGGGAGATGTACTGGTCTGCCAAACACACCATCTGCACATTCATCGAATGGTAACTCTTCCAGTTTCTGTACACCTGTTCACTCCAGCGGTGGGGACCAAGGCCACATGTGTCCCATCAATGGCACCTATGATGTTCGGGATATGTACCAGGGCATAGAAGTCACCTTTCACTGTAGGCAAATCCTCCACCTGAGGGAAAACGATGTAGCTCCGCATGTGTTTCAGCAGGGCAGACAACACTCTGGACAACACGTTGGAAAACATAGGCTGGGACATCCCTGATGCTATGGCCACTGTAGTTTGAAAAGATCCACTTGCAAGGAAATGGAGTACTGACAGCACCTGCACTTGAGGGGGGATTCCTGTGGGATGGCAGATAGCTGACATCAGGTCTAGCTCCAACTGGGCACACAGTTCAAGGATTGTGGCATGATCAAGCCTGTAGGTGATGATTACCTGTCTTTCCTCCATTGTCGACAGGTCCACCAGTGGTCTGTACACCAGAGGATGCCGCCATCTCCTCATATGTCCCAGCGGACGGTGCCTATGAAGGACAACAGTGAGCACAGAGTCAACCAACTCAGAGGTACGTAAACACAGCTTACTCAGAAAACTATTCACAACCCGAACTCTGCCCGTATGAGTGTTGAGGCAAGGCCTAGGTATGTGTGACGCAGTTAAAAATAAAGCCATATGGGCCCCTGAAATGGCGGCTGCCTGACCTGTAATGTGGGACAATGGGATGTGAGCTAACTGCGCTGGCGTTCTACACCGTCACGGTAGGCGGTCGAAGACCGCGTGGCAATTCTGCATTGGTTAACATTGGACCCTATGGGTCCCAGGAGCCAATGACGATGTACGCCAGCGGTGACGGTACGCACCGCAGCGGACGTGACCGCCATTTTCTATCTGTTCAATCACTCGATACCTGATCTTCGACAGGAGAGGACGTACACTGCAAGTGCTGCCGTGTCCTCAGTCTGGAAGAGACAATGGCTCGTGCGTCTGGGGAAAGGGCCCCTGCCTTCAGCACAGAGGAGTTGGAGAAACTTGTGGATGGGGTCCTCCCCCAGTACACGCTACTATACGGTCCTCCAAACAAACAGGTAAGTACACTGTGAGCATGCTGTATGGGCAATGCCTGTGTGGAGTGGTGTGGATGAAAGATAGGGGGGGGAGAATGATGCGTGCATGAAACAACGGTGAGTGCATGTGCCATAAGGCAAGGATAGGGATGCGGGCCCATGACTGTGATGGTGCAGTTGGTAATAACTTCTCTTTTTCCCCTGTACAATTCATGTAGGTCAGCGCCCACCAGAAGAAGGATATTTGGCGTGCCATTGCCAAGGACGTCCGGACTCTGGGGGTCTTTCACAGAAAGAGCACCCACTGCCATAAAAGATGGGAGGACATTCGTCGCTGGAGCAAGAAGACGGCGGAGGCCCAGCTGGGGATGGCCTCCCAATGTGGGAGGGGTGCACCATGACCCCCCTGATGTTCAGGATCCTGGCGGTGGCGTACCCGGAGTTGGGTGGGCACTTGAGGGCATCACAACAGCAACAAGGGGGTGAGTACACTCTCATTCTGCTGATTTAGCGCCCAGTGGAGGTGTCTGGGTGTGGGAGGTGGGCTGTGGGTTTCCCTAGGCCAGGGCGAGTGTGCTAGTTAAGTCCCCTTTTTCAGGCAGACCCTGTGGCACCCCACCCCACCTGGGTACAGTGCCAGCTACACCTAGTCAGGCTCCTTTGACATCCATGTGTGCAGATATCGGCCATAGCCTTTTAGGACATGTCCCAGGGATTGAATAGTGGACCCCAAGTGCACGGCGTAGTGCAGGGGGCATCTGTGTCTGTCGTGTCCACCAACGGTAGCGGTAATGCATGCTCTCAACATGTCTTTCTTCTGTCCCCCCCCTTTTTGTGGTCTCCCTTTACATGTGTGCATTAGCATCATCAGGTGGAGGAGCAGTGGCACCGGAGCAGGAGGGAGCTGCATCCCACATGGCCCTGGAGGGCGACACTACGGAGTCTGATTTCACCAGTGGGACGAAGGGCGAGAGGAGCTCCACGGCGGGGACAGGAGCTGACACCAGTGATACGGACTCGTCCTCTGATGGGAGCTCCCTTGTGGTGGCGGCCCCATCTGTGCCCCCTGCATCTACAGGTACAGCCGCCACCCCCCCTACCAGCACCGCCCTCCCAGCAGCCCCTCAGCCTTTGCCCCATGCCCGCTCAACCGGAAGGGTGGTGATCTCCTTCGCCCCAGGCACCTCAGCCCCTGCCCCAGTCACCCCTGCTGACGTCAGTGAGGAGGCCATTGACCTCCTCAGGTCCCTCACTGTTGGGCAGTTTACCATTTTGAATGCCATCCAGGTTGTAGAGAGGCAGTTGCAACAAACCAATGCATTCCTGGAGGGCATTCATTCTGGTCAGGCAGCCCTTCACCGAGCTTTTCAGACTCTGGCCTCAGCACTGATGGCAGCCATTGTCCCTGTCTCTAGCCTCCCCCTCCAACTTCCTCCACCCAGAACCAGTCCCCTGTACCTCAGCCTACCCCAAGCACACCCTCAGAGCAGCATGCACACACCTCAACACACAAAGGAAGCTCAGGCAAACATAAGCACCACACATCCCACAGGCACTCACGCAAGCATCACACACATGCAGACATAGCAACATCCACTGCTTCCACTGTGTCCCCTCCTCCTCGTCTCCCTCCTCCCTCCCAGTCTCATCTCCACTCACACCTGCATGCACTACATCTACAGCCACTACGTCCATCACCAGTACACCCACCACCACACCCCGCTCACGTGCAGTCACCACCCCCACTACCATTCACACATCCCCTGTGTCCTCTCCCAGTGTGTCTGTGACGCCACCTCCCAAGGTACACAAACGCAGGCACACACCCACCCAACAGCCATCCACCTCACGACAGCCTCCAGCGCATGCACCTTCACTCAAAGTCACCAAACGTACACCTTCTACAACCACAACCTCTTCCTCCACTCCCAAACCCCCTCCAGCTACCCGTCTCAGTGTTCCTAAGAAACTTTTCATGTCCACCCTTGACCTCTTTCCCTCACCTCCCCCACCCCGTCAGTCTCCTAGGGCCCGACTCTCCAGGTCCCAACCTAGCACCTCAGCCACAACATTGGCGGGACCAGTGGTGCCAGTAGTCACCGGATTCTGGAGTGCACCAGGCAGCCGGGCAGCCAGTGTGGCAAGGAGCCACAGCAGGGACAGTCCCCCACCTGTCAAGCATCAAAAGTTGGACAGTGCCTGGCGGGAGAGTGGGAAGACAACAGCCACCAAAGCGGCTCCCAGGGGTACAGGTGGGAGTGTGGAGTCAGCTGTGACACCTTCCAAGGTGGGGAAAGGGCACAAGAAACCCGGCAAGTCTGGGAAGATCAGCACGGCGGAGAAGCCCGCCATCAGTCCCGCTGCCCAGGAGCCGGCCAGGAGCAGCCCCGCTGCCCCAGACAGGACCGCCAGCAGTAGCCCCGCTGGCCTAGACAGGACCGCTAGCATCAGCCCTGCTGGCCAGGAGTTGACCGCCAGCAGCCCCGCTGCCCCAGACAGGACCGCCAGCAGCAGCCCCGTTGTCCAAGACAGGACCGGCAGCACAAGCCCTGCTGCCCCAGACAGGACCGCCAGCAGCAGCCCCGCTGGCCCAGACAGGACCGCCAGCATCAGCCCAGCTGCTCAGGAGGTGACCGCCAGCAGCCTCGCTGGACCAGACAGGACTGCCAGCATCAGCCCCGCTGCCCAGGAGACAACCTCCAGCAGCCCCGCTGCCCCAGACAGGACCGCCAGCAGCAGCCCCGCTGCCCAAGACAGGACCACCAGCATCAGCCCCGCTGCCCAGGAGGCGACCGCCAGCAGCCCCACTGGCCCAGACAGCACCGCCAGCATCAGCCCTGCTGCACAGGAGGCGACCGCCAGCAGCCCCGCTGCCCCAGACAGGACCACCAGCAGCAGCCCCGCTGCCCAAGACAGGACCGCCACCAGCAGCCCCGCTGCCCAGGAGGTGACCGCCAGCAGCCCCGCTGCCCAAGACAGGACCACCAGAAGCTGAAGCGCTGCCAAGGACACTGCCGCCACAATCATCGCTGCCAAGGACACCGGCGCCACAATCACTGCTGCCCAGGACACTGCCACCACAAGCACCGCTGCCAAAGACACCGCCACCACAAGCACCACTGCCAAAGACACCGCCGCCACAAGCAACGCAGGCCCATGAGCGCCAAAAGCACTGACGCTACTGAGACCGCCACGAGCAGGATGAAGCACTCTGGGCACCAAGCCCCCTCCAGAACCAGTGGAGATTTACATCCACTACCTCTGTCCTTGGCAGGATGAAGCACTCTGGGCACCAAGCCCCCTCCAGAACCAGTGGAGAATGACATCCACTGCCTCTGTCCTTGCCAGGATGAAGCACTCTGGGCACCAAGCCCCCTCCAGAACCAGTGAAGACTGTTATCCACTTGAGAGACTGTGGCTTTGCAGTCCCCAGGATATAGCAGTGGGCAAACCAACCACTGTAGAGACTTGTGAGATTGTGGCTTTGCACTCCCCAGGATTGAACAGTGGGCAAACCATCCACTGTAGAGACTTGTGAGACTGTGGCTTTGCACTCCCCAGGATTGAACAGTGGGCAACCCACCCACTGTAGAGACTTGAGAGACTGTGGCTTTGCACTTCCCAGGGTTGAACAGTGGGTATTCGTGGTGTATATATTTGTAAATAGTGTATGTATATTATTTGACTACTGAATTTTAATATATTACAATCCTTCACCTCATTTCCTTTTGTCTTTGCATTCTTCCAGGGGGGTTAGGGGGTGTAACTGTAATGTATCATGTTGTATTAGTGTGTGTGTTGTCATGGGTGAGGGTGGGGGTGTTGCGTGTTGCGTGTGTGTGTCACTGTTTTTTCCCTCCCCACTCCCCTGTGTCGTAGGAGCAGTACTCACTGTGGTCTTCGCCGCCGGCATTCATGCTCCTGGTAGAGGAGCAAGAAGATTAAGGCTGGTAAAATGTGGAGCTCTGGTTCCATGGCATCCTGGTTCCTCGTGGGGTTTGCAGAGGTGAGCGTTTTCCCTTCGAAGTCCTGTTTCCGCAGTGTTTTTGTTCGCGTTAAATCTGCCCAGGAAAAGGTGGCAGATTGGTAGGTTGGGATACTGTGGGTGGTATATTGTCTCCTGCCTCTCTGTTGGCGGTGACCACCGTGCTGTTTGTTTGTACCGCCGTGGCGGTCGGAGTGTTAAAGTGGCTGTCTTTGTTGGCGGTTTCCGCCACGGTCGTGATTCCATTGTTTTTACCGCCGGCCTGTTGGCAGTTTTACCGCTGCTTTAACACCGACCGCCAGGGTTGTAATGACCACCTATATGTCCTACCTTAACCATACACTGCACCCTGCCCTTGGGGCTACCTAGGGCCTACCTTAGGGGTGCCTTATATGTAGGAAAAGGGAAGTGGGTACACTTGCCAAGTCGAATTACAGTTAAAACTGCACACACAGACACTGCAGTGGCAGGTCTGAGACATGATTACAGAGCTACTCATGTGGGTGGCACAACCAGTGCTGCAGGCCCACTAGTAGCATTTGATTTACAGGCCCTGGCACCTCTAGTGCACTTTAATAGGGACTTACTAGTAAACCAAATATGCCAATCATGGATAAGCCAATTACATATACATTTTGTAAAGGAGCACTTGCACTTTAGCACTGGTTAGCAGGGGTAAAGTGCCCAGAGTCCAGCACACATCAACAACCTGGGAAACAGAGGCAAAAAGTTAAGGGACACCACGCCAAGGATGAAAAGTCTAACACGTGTCCCCCCCAGCTGAAAGTGGGGAGCAACTACCCAACCTCATGGGAGTTCTCATTACTAAGGCGGAAGAACCTGGACAGACCATTAGCATAGCATTGGCGTGCTCTGTACCAGGACGGTGTTCCACTGTAAAGTCCATCCCCTGTAGGGAAATGGACCACCTCAACAGTTTTGGATTCTCCCCCCTCATCTGCATTAACCATCTGAGGGGCCTGTCATCAGTCTGAACTCGGAAGTGAGTCCCAAACAAGTAGGGTCTCAGATTCTTCAGTCCCCAGACCACATCAAATGCTTCCCGTTCTATGGCACTCCACCTACGTTCCCAGGGTAGTAACCTCCTGCTAATGAAGGCTACGGGTTGATCTAGGCCCTCTTCATTAAGCTGTGAGAGTACTGCTCCAATACCGTGCTCTGAGGCGTCTGTTTGCAGAACAAACTCCTTGGAGTAGTCAGGTGCCTTCAGCACAGGTGCTGTGCACATGGCAGCCTTCAGGGCATCAAAAGCGTTCTGGCAAGCCTCTGTCCAGATCACGTTCCTGGGTTGCTTCTTGGAAGTCAACTCAGTTAAGGGAGTAACAATGGTACCATATCCCTTAACAAACCTGAAATATCCTGTGAGACTTAAAAAGGCTCTCACTTCAGTCTGGGTCTTCGGAGGCTCCCAAGCCAGAATTGTATCAATCTTAGGCTGTAGGGGTGCCACCTGGCCACTCCCCACCTGGTGTCCTAAGTACACCACCGAAGCCTACCCTTTTTGGCACTTGCTCGCCTTAATAGTGAGGCCTGCCTTCTGCAGGGCCTCCAACACTCTCCAGAGATGTTGCAGGGGTTCTTCCCATGTGGAACTAAACACAGCAATATCATCCAAGCATGCGGCACTGAACTCATCCAGTTCTGCCAGCACCTGGTTGATCAACCTCTGAAAGGTGGCCGGGGCATTCTTCATCCCAAATGGCATCACTTTAAATTGAAAGTGTCCATCTGGTGTAGGGAATGCTAACCTCTCCTTGGCCCCCTCAGTTAAGGCAATCTGCCAGTACCCAGATGTTAAATCAAACGTACTGAGGTACTTGGCAGCTCCCAACCGATCAATGAGCTCATCAGCTTGGGGAATGGGGTGTGCGTCAGTGTTGCTGAATGCATTGAGTCCCCGGTAGTCCACACAGAAACTGAGTTCTGGAGTGGCACCAGGTGCAGCAGCTTTGGGGACCAATACCACTGGGCTGGCCCAAGGACTGCTGAAGTGCTCAATAACCCCTAGGGTAAGCATTTTGGACACCTAATCCTTAATGCATGCCCTGACCCTGTCAGTCACCCTGTAAACTTTCTGTTTAATAGGTGTACTTTCCCCAGTGTCCACATCATGTGTGCACAAGTGTGTGACTCCTGGGATCAGGGAAAACAGTGAGGAAAACTGCCCCAACACGTGGCAACAGTCACCTTGCTGCTCCTCAGTCAGGGAGGGGGAGAGAATCACTCTCTCCTCTGACCCATCTTTTTCTCCTGCAGACAGGAGGTCAGGAAGAGGCTCGCTCTCCTCCTCCACCCCATCATCTGTCGCAAGGAGCATTGACAGCTCAGTCCGCTCAAAGTGTGGCTTGAGGCAGTTGACATGCAGGACCCTTAATGGGATTCCTTGGAGACCGCAAGTCCACCAGGTAGGTGACTTCGCTCTTGTGCTCCACCACCTCAAATGGCCCAGTCCACTTATCTTGGAGCGCCCTAGGCTCCACTGGCGCCATCACCCACACTTTCTGACTAGGTTGAAACTCGACCAGAGTGGCGTTCCGGTTGTACCACTGTTTCATATCCTCCTGGCTTGCTCGCAAGGTCTCCTGAGCGAGACTCATGAAGCGGGCAGTCTGGTTTTTTAAAGCCAGCATGTAGCTAAATACATCCTGGGATGGTTTAATAGGAGCTTTCTCAAAAGCTTTGTTCACCAGACTCAATGTCCCCTCACTGGGTGGCCATAGATGAGCTTAAAGGGGCTAAAGCCAAGTCCCTTTTGAGGCACCTCCCTGTAAGCGAACAGAAGGCATGGCAAGAGGACATCCCACTTTTGCCTCAAGGCCTCTGGCAGGCCCATGATCATGATCATGCCTTTCAAGGTGCGGTTGAATCTCTCAACCAGACCATTACCTTGGGGGTGGTAAGGGGTGGTGAATTTGTAGGTTACCCCACACACCTTCCACAGAGACTTCATATACATAGATATGAAGTTGGTACCCCTATCAGATACCACTTCCTTGGGGAGCCCAATGTGGGTAAAAACTCCCATCAAGGCACAGCCTACAACAGGGGCAGTGACGGTCCTTAGAGGAATGTCTTCTGGATATCGGGTGGCATGGTCCACCAAGACCAGGATGAACCTGCTGCCCATGGCTGTCTTGGGATCCAGAGGCCCCAAAATGTCAATACCAACCCTTTCAAAGGGGGTGCTAACTACAAGAAATGGTTAGAGGGGCGCCTTACATTTCCCCCCCACTCTTGCCACTTGCCTGACAAGTTTTGCAAGACCTACAGTAGATATCGGAGTGCTTTCGCATTTGGGGCCAAAGAAAGTGGGTGACAAGCCTGTCAAAGGTCTTGCTCTGCCCCAAGTGTCCAGCTAAAGGCATATCATGAGCCAGACCCAGTAGGAAGGCCCTATAGCACCGGGGTACAACCAGCACACGGGCTGACCCAGTCTCAGGAACCTTAGGCTAGCTATACAGGAGGCCATCCTCCCAGTAGATTAGGTGTGATCCTGGCTCCTCGCCAGCCGCCTGGGCTGCAGCCTGCTGCCGCAGCCCCTCTAGAGCAGGGCATACCTTCTGTGCCTCACAGAATGCCTCTCTGGTGGGCCCTACTTCCTGCTACCACTGCGACAGCTCAGGGACCTCCCCCAGTTCAGCCACCTGTTCCCCTGTAGGCTCCGGGACATCACCCTCAGGCTCCGCCGCGGGAACTTCGGGTGCCAGTTTCCCGCTCCCCCTGCCCTTCCTCTTCTTGACGGTGTAGTGTGGTCAGTTTTACGTATATTTTGCGCATTAGCTTCAGGCCTTAGGCCTCTGTGCACTTTGCCCTAAATATATTTTATTCATTTGCTAACAGCTTAGAGCCTCTGTGCACTTTACTCTAAATGCTTTCTATTAGGCTTCGTACTGTTATTTTACAGAATAGCCAGTTCTACGGTGTTGTTTTTTATTCATATCACACTGTTTTGCCTACTTCAGCACTGGAGTTCTTCATAACATATTCACTCTGTGCTTTAGTCAAGGATACAGTCTGGTACATTGCCGATAGACGTGGTAGGAGTCTAGACTTGCCATTCCTGCGTAGGAACATTTTATGATCACGATGACATGTTAGTTATAAAATCACTTCCTTGTCCCAATACATGTAAGAGGGAGATTCCGACCAGGGAACCAAAACTAGACGCTGACTGCCTCGTTGCAGATGCTGAACCAGATCACAGGCCTTTGCTCAGGTATGAGTGTGTCCGTCTCCCTAGTGATACAGAAAGGCAAGCTGAAAGCTTAAGATGCTGTGCTCCAAATAGAACAAGCAGAGGGAGAGTAGAAACGGTTAGGAATTATGATAGCTTTATTTCTATGTTTTACTCTCCTGGTTACTATATCAATCCTACTATGTTGTATTGTTCTGGTTATTGCGGCTCACGCCTTAATATCTAAAATACAGTCGTTTTATTAAAACATTATATAAAACTTATACTGTCTTTGTCATTTGTATATGAGACCATATTGTGAATGAGAGAGTTGGTTTGGATCTGAGTGACCACGACTTCCCTGAGAAGTTCCAAAGATGTCATGCGCTCAGCTGCCCAATCATTTCTTCCCCGTGGGAGAAATGAGGCACTGCAAGTTAGCCGGAGCAACAACCGGATTTAGGGTGACAGAGTTCCTTACACGTGGGTCAGACTCAGTCCCCCACACCGTTATCGATCCTGCTGCCTAGAAATCCAGTAGTCTCATTTAGGATAATGAGAGCCCACGCGACAACGGTCCCCTGGGCCACTGTTTCAGGCTTCAGGGGCTCTTGACCACCCTGAAGGGCTGCCATTGACCGGGTGGAATACGCATACCCACCCAGGCAGACCCAACATCTCCAAGTGAGACCTGTGTTCCACCTCCTTCCAAGGGGAATCCTCCAGGTCATTGCCTAGCAAACAAGCAACAGGCATGGTTGGTCTCACAGCTACTTTCAAGGAACCTGAGACCCCCCCCATTCAAAGGGACCTGCGACACTCTGCATAGGCGCTCTGAGTTGTCCACTGCAACTACTTGGTGAAGTACCCGGGATCTATCTGCTCTTCAGACACCAGCTGACTCCTCACTGTAGTCACACTGGTTCCTGTGTCTCTCAGGGCTCCACCCTCTGTCCATTAATGGTCACCCACTGCCTGTACTTCTTAGTGTTTTCGGACACTAGGGCTCTCTGGACCATCACACTGTCTCCTAGTGAGGCAAGGGTCATTTCTGCTGGTTCCCACCCACCTGAAACCAACTCCCCCCCACTACACTGACCAAACCCTGGGACAGCGCACCAGTGGGTGCCGGTTTACTTTTGGGGCATTTGGGGTCCCCTCTCACATGACCCACCTGGTCACATGCATAGCACTTACGTGGGGGACCGCCTGCCACTGGCTTCCCTTTGGAGAACCATGGCTTCTTCTCACTGGGGGGTTGGGAATCCTTACCCTGGGAATCAGTTTGGGGCCCTTTAGAGAACTCCCCATGTTTACCCTTACCCCCCTTTCTTCTGAGAGGGACCCTGCCCACCCTTGGCGTGGTCTCCCCCATACCTCTTTTGGATCCTGTGCAAGCTTCCTGGGATCAGTCAGCTTGCTGTCAATCAAGTGCTGCCGCAGCTCTGGAAAACATAAACTGTACAAGTGCTCCCAAGCAATCAGATTGTAAAGCCCCTAATACGTAGTTACCTTACTGCCCTTCACCCAACCATCCTGTGACCTGCAAAAATAATCTACACATTCCAACCATGTTTGGGATTCCTTTTTCTTGTAGGATCTAAACGTATCCTTATACTGCTCAGGGGTGAGACCATACCTTGTGAGTAGGGTATCCTTCATGATAATGTAGGTGAGATTCTGAGCATCCTCCAAGGCAGTCAGTGTATCCCTCCCCTGTACCTCAAAGTGCTTGCACAGAACCGCCCCCCAATGAGCTTCAGGGACCAGATTCATGTGGATAGCAGACTCATACCCCTTGAACCACAAGTATATGTCATCCTCCCTCTTGTAATCCTTCACAAGATCCTTTGGTATATGTACTCTTCTTTCAGGCTGCACTGTAGTAATGCTTCCACCATCTCTACTAGACTGGCTCCTCTGATCTAACTCCTTTAAGTTAAGCTCATGAGCCAGCTGCATATTCTTTTCCTCAAGGGCTGCTCTCCTCTCTATCCCTCTCCCTTTCCCACTCCATCTTTAGACTGAGCTTTTTGAGCTCCAACTGGTACTCCCTCTCTGTCTGTCTGTCCTGTAACTCTTCAGGGGTCAGACCCTTGGAGGACACACTGCTACCTGCCCTAGAGACTCTCTCCCTGGGTATAACAGGTCCACCCACTATACCATTGTCAATGGATTGCCCCTCTCCCTCCTCATCCTCTGTCTGCTCCTCAGCTTCTGAGGCTGTCACCCAGGCCCTCAGCGCCTTTTGCAGCTCCTCCTTCTTGGATGAGCTCTTAATGGGACAGTCAAAACTTTTACAAAACTGCTTCAAGTGGTCCTTTATATAGCTCTCTAATTTCTCTAGGTCAAAAGCAGCTTCAACTGATGCATCTCCAGATTGAGACATGATGAGAGGTTTAAGCGCAAAGTTCCAAAAGGCAGAAAAACAAGTTCCCAAATGAAGTTCAAGAAAAGTCAATCAAGGGATCAGCAAAAATGGAAGTAGAACAAAAACAGTCCCAAAGAGAAAAAGCAAAAATCACAAGACAAGCAGTATGTGGTCACGTAGTGGTCTGCACTCAAAATAGTAGTGTACACTTAATCACTGTATGTCAAGTACAAATACAAGTCCAAATCCCAACCACTGATCACAGATGTTAGAAATGGGGTCTTAATGAAAACACTACAAAATGACACAACACCAGTTCAGAAAAATGGGAAATATTTATCTAAACAAAACAAGACCAAAACAACTAAAATCCAACATACACAAGTCAAGTTATGGATTTTTAAAGATTAAACTCAAAAATAGGGCTTAGAAACACAAAATGCTTCAATGAGGTGTTAACACAGCATCATGCCGGAGTTGTTCCCAACAAGCCGACACCAGCGGCGCCGGACACAGAATTGTGTTGACCCCCAAGTACAGTACCTTTGGAGAAGAGTGAAAACAAGTCGATGCGTGAAATCGGGGATCGCGGCATCTGTGCGAAATGTTGAATCCGCGCACTTTGAGCGGCATCAGTCACGACGTGGTGCAGCGACTTCCACGGAGTCGCAGACTTCAGCAGGGTTGCAGCGGCGTCAGGCCTGCGAAGGTCGTCGCGGTCCAGTGAAGATCACAGAGTCGGTTGCAGGCGGCGTCACCAGATTCAGCAGCGGCATCGGTCCAAAGTCGTCCGAAGTCGATTTCCTTGGATTTCCACCAGCTTTCCTTTCAAGGGCCCGGGGACTGGATAGGGCACCACTTGTCAGAGCAGGGGTCTCTCCAGAGACTCCAGGTGCTAGTAGAGAGAAGTCTTTGCTGTCCCTGAGACTTCAAACAACAGGAGGCAAGCTCTAAATCAAGCCCTTGGAGATTTCTTCACAAGATGGAAGGCACACAAAGTCCAGTCTTTGCCCTCTTACTCTGGCAGAAGCAGCAACTGCAGGATGGCTCCACAAAGCAGTCACAGGCAGGGCAGCACTTCTCCTCAGCTCTTCAGCTCTTCTCCAGGCAGAGGTTCCTCTTGATGTCCAGAAATGATCTTAAGTCTGTGGTTTTGGGTGCCCTTCTTATACCCAATTTCTCCTTTGAAGTAGGCCTACTTCAAAGTAAAGTCTCTTTTGAATGTGAAATCCTGCCTTGCCCAGGCCAGGCCCCAGAAACTCACCAGGGGGTCAGAGACTGCATTGTGTGAGGACAGGCACAGCCCTTTCAGGTGTAAGTGACCACTCCTCCCGTCCCTCCTAGCACAGATGGCTCATCAGGAAATGCAGACTACACCCCAGCTCCTTTTGTGTCACTGTCTAGTGTGAGGTGCAACCAGCCCAACTGTCAAACTGACCCAGACAAGGAATCCACAAACAGGCAGAGTCACAGAAATGGTATAAGCAAGAAAAAGCTCACTTTCTAAAAGTGGCATTTTCAAACGCACAATATTAAAATCAACTTTACTAAAAGATGTATTTTTTAATTGTGAGCTCAGAGACCCCAAACTCAACATGTCCATCCGCTCCCAAAGGGAATCTACACTTTAATCAGATTTAAAGGTAGCCCCCATGTTAACCTATTAGAGGGACAGGCCTTGCAACAGTGAAAAACAAATGTAGCTATATTTCACTGTCAGGACATATAAAACACATTACTATGGGGGTCATTACAACATTGGCGGTAAAAGCCACTTACCGCCGTGCAGAAGACTGCCAACACACCGCCGTGGCCGTGGAAATCCGCCACAACTATTATGACCCACATCCCGAAATCCGACAAAATCCAGACACCCACACAAGTCTGCCAGACCAAAGGTCAGTGAAAAACTGGCGAAAACAAAACCAACGTCACACCAACAGAAATACGCCCATGCTATCACGACCCACGAATCCATGCGGCGGTCTTTCAACCACGGTATTCAATTGGCGGTACACACCGCCACGCTCAAAATACACACACTCCTACAAAACACCACCACATTGGACAATTCGAAAAAAACACACCTGACACACATACACACACCACTCCCACACGCTCAATACAATATAAAACGCACACCCACATCACCCACAAACCCCTACGACAACAATTGAGAACGAAGCACAGAGAGAGTCACCACCATCCACAAACTAGCAGCCACAGACACTCAACACCATCACTCACACTACTTCCACGCACAAAACACCACACACCACTACATATCACCACACTTATCACCACATACACCACCCCATACATCACCTACACCACCCCCTGGCACGGCAAAGACACCCCAGGTTCTCTGAGGAGGAGCTCAGGGTCATGGTGGAGGAAATCGTGCGGGTAGAGCCACAGCTATTTGGCTCACAGGTGCAGCACACCTCCATTGCTAGGAAGATGGAGCTATGGAGAAAAATAGTCGACAGGGTCAACGCAGTGGGACAGCACCCAAGAAATCGGGACGACATCAGGAAGAGGTGGAATGACCTACGGGGAAGGTGGGTTCCGTGGTCTCCAGACACAACATTGCGGTACAGCGGACTGGTGGTGGACCCCACCTCCTCCCCCACAACTAACAACATGGGAGGAGCAGGTCTTGACTATTCTGTATCCTGAGGGCCTCAGAGGAGTCGGTGGAGGAATGGACTCTGGTAAGTCATATCTTAACTATCATATCCCCCACCCTACCTGCATGCTATCACATACCCCAACCCTCGCCCCCACCCCTATCACTCCAACTGCTCACAAATGTACCAATATTACAAACCACCCATCCCAACACCAAGCCCTGCATGCAAAAACAAAGCATGGACACCCATCACTAAAGCATGCCCACTACACATACCCATAAAACCCCCCTCAACCATCATCACACAAGCACACACACAGGAATGCTAGCACTGGGGTACACGGTCACCCACCCATTGCACACCATGGAACACACAGATGCAATAATCATGCCTTTCCACCCTTGCAGGACCACTACCCAACATCACCAGACAGGAGGGTCCAGACATCTCCACCCCACCCACAGAATAGGCCCACAGTGATGACAGCAGCTCTGTCCACCTGGATCTAGATGACCAGCCCGGACCATCGTGGGCCTCGGGACAGTCGGTTCCCCTCACACAGGCATAGCCCAACACAGACCTTCCACCCTCTGGTAACACCAGCACAGCACCCACCCAGCGGGCCCATACCTCAGTCCCCAGGACATGTCAATCAGCTGTGTGTCCACCACTACAGGGAACCTAGGATAACCCACCACCCCAACAACAACAGGGACCTGGGGGCAGTGGTAGTGGGCACACGGTCCAGGGGACGGAGGCACAGGAACACAGGGGAACTGGGAGGGCTGCCGTGCGACAGGGGGCGGACAGGCCTAGAGAACCCACTCTCCACGAGGCCCTCTCCTCCATCATGGGAGCATACCACCACTCCCAGGAGACGATGGCAACGGTACTGGCCAAGATTCAGGAGACCCAGCGCCTGCAGGAGGAACAGTATTTGGGCTTCAGGGAGGAACTCAGAACCATCAGCACCGCCCTGGGCACCATCGTAGGGGTGCTGAAGGAGATACTGAACACCAGGAGGGACACTGTGGCACTCCAAGGGGCCCCTGACACTAGCCTGGACGATGAATTACCCACCACCTCCGCCGGCGTTAGTGGTCAGGAGGCACCGCCACAGGACCACCACACCAGCATCCCACCCCCTGCAGACGGAGAACCACCCCGCAAGTGGACCCTGAGAACCAGGAACAAGACAGAGCACTATGCCAAGACCCCCACAAAGAAATAAGACCACCCTGATTGTCATCCTACTGTCCCACTTTGTAACCCTGTCCATATTGGGACTGACCCAGCTCCACTTCCTATGCCCATATGGGCAATGCACCTGTGAGACTAAATAGACTGGACTCTGCCATGGACATTCCTCCACCATCACCCCTCACCATTTTACAACCCCCCTCCAATATTTAGCACTGCAATAAACACCCTTGAAGCACAAAACAACCTGGAGTCAGTCTGTGATTTAGAAAATGTATATTAGCAATGACAGTGACAAAATGCGTTCTCAAATGTAATGTCAACATACCTATGTCACACATCTCAAGTCCATGAGGAATCTAAGCAGATGACACACGTTGGAAACCACACCTGTGAAACCGTAAGGGAAATGTACAACTCAGTTATCATATACTGGTTGAAATCGACAGACAGGATAGAGGTAGAAGTGTTAAAGTACTCGTAGTAGGCAGGAATGTATCTCATGTACCTGTGTCTCACTGGAAATATTGCTGGAAAACTGAGTCCCTGTTGTCAATGTCTTCTTCCTCTGCTTCCTCCTCATCACTATCCACAGGCTCCACAGCTGCCACAACACCGTCATCTGGACAATCCTCCTGCAGGAAAGGCACCTGTTGTCGCAAAGCCAAATTGTGAAGCATACAGCAGGCCACGATGATATGGCACACCTTCCTTGGTGAGTAGAATAGGGAACCACCTGTCATATGGAGGCACCTGAACCTGGCCTTCAGGAGGCCGAAGATGCGTTCGATCACCCTCCTAGTCCGCCCATGGGCCTCATTGTAGCGTTCCTCTGCCCTGGTCCTGGGATTCCTCACTGGGGTCAGTAGCCATGACAGGTTGGGGTAACCAGATTCCCCTAATAGCCACACCCCGGTGCCTCTGGAGTTGACCCATCACATAAAGGATGCTGCTATTCCGCAGGATGTAGGCGTCATGCACAGAGCCAGGGAACATAGCATTTACCTGGGAGATGTACTTGTCTGCCAAACATACCATCTGTGCATTCATGGAAAGATAACTCTTCCGGTTCCTGTACACCGGTTCACTCCTGTGGGGGGGGGGACCAGAGCTACATGGGTCCCATCAGTGGCACCCATGATGTTAGGGATATGTCCAAGGACATAGAAGTCACCTTTCACTGTAGGCAAGTCCTCCACCTGAGGGAAAATGATGTAGCTCCACATGTGTTTCAGCAGGGCAGACAACACTCTGGACAACAAATTGGAAAACATAGGCTGGGACATCCCTGATGCCATGGCCACTGTTGTTTGAAATGACCCACTTGCCAGGAAATGGAGCACTGATAGCACCTGCACTTGAGGGGGGATTCCTGTGGGATGGCGGATTGCTGACATCAGGTCAGGCTCCAACTGGGTACACAGTTCCTGGATAGTGACACGGTCAAACATGTAGGTGATGATTAAATGTCGCTCCTCCATTGTCAACAGGTCCACCAGCGGTCGGTACACCGGAGGATTCCGCCATCTCCTCACATGTCCCAGCGGACGGTGCCTAGGAAGGACAACAGCGAGCACAGAGTCAAACAACTCAGAGGTATGCACCCACAGTCTACACAGAACACGAAACATAATACAAAAAGTTGCCTGTATGTGTGTTGAGTCTAGGCCTAGGTATGTGTGACGCACTTAAAAATGAACCCATATGGGCCCCTGAAATGGCGGCTGCCTGACCTCTAAACTGGGACAATGGGATGTGAGGTAACTGCGCTGGCGTTGTACACCGTCACAGTAGGGAGTCGAAGACCGTGGCGCAATGCTGCACTGGTTAACATTGGACCCTATGGGTCCCAGGAGCCAATGACGAAGTGCGCCGGCGGTGATGGTATGCACCGCCGCGGACGTCACCGCCGCGGACGTGACCGACATTTTCTATCTGTTCAAACACTCGATACCTGATATTCGACAGGAGAGGACCTACACTCCAAGTGCTGCTGTGACCTCGGTCTGGAAGAGACAATGGCTCGTGCGTCTGGGGAAAGGGCACCTGCCTTCACTGCACAGGAGTTGGAGAAGCTCGTGGACGGGGTCCTCCCCCAGTACACGCTACACTACGGTCCTCCAGACCAACAGGTAAGTACACAGGGAGCATGTTGTATGGGCTATGCCTGAGTGGAGAGGGCTGGTTGTAAGAAGGAAGGGGCCACAGTTCTGCGTGCATGAAGGACTGTGAATGCATGTGCCACATGGCAAGGGTAGGCATGTGGGCCACTCACTTCGACGGTGCAGTTGCTATTGACTTAACTTCTTCCCCTGTACATTTCATTTAGGTCAGCGCCCACCAGAAGAAGAATATTTGGCGTGCCATCGCCAAGGACGTCCGGACCCTGGGGGTCCACCACAGACGGAGCACCCACTGCCGGAAAAGATGAGAGGACATTCGCCGCTGGAGCAAGAAGACGTCGGAGGCTCAGCTGGGGATGGCCTCCCAACGTGGGAGGGGTGCCCGTCGCACCATGACCCCCCTGATGTTCCGGATCCTGGCGGTGGCCTACCCTGAGTTGGATGGGCGCTTGAGGGCATCACAGCAGACACAAGGGGGTGAGTACAACATCATTCTGCGGACTTTGCGCGCAGTGAAGGTGTCTGGGTGGCGGAGGAGGGCTGTGGGTTCCCCTGGGCCAGGGCGAGTTCCGTAGGCTAGGCCTCTCCGTAATGCAGGCCATGTGGCACTCCACCACACCTCTGTAGAGTGTCAAGTACAGGTATACATGCCCCTGTGTCATCTATGTGTGCAGATGTCGACCATAGCCATGTAGGCCATATCCCAGGAACTGCATCTGTAGAGCCCAACAGCGCGCCGTAGTGCAGGGGGATGCTGTGTCTGTATTGTCCGCCAACGGTAGCGATAAGCCATGCACTCAACCTGTCTTTCTTCTGTCGTCCCCCCCCCTTTTTGTGGTCTCCCCGTTCTTGTGTGCATCAGCATCATCAGGCGGAGGTACAGTGGCATCTGAGCACGAGGGAGCTGCATCCCACATGGCCATGGAGGGCCACACCACGGACTCTGAATACACCAGTGGGACGGAGGGCGAGGGGAGCTTCACGGCGGTCACAGGATCTGCAGCCAGCGACACGAACTCGTCCTCCGATGGGAGCTCCCTTGTGGTGGTGGCAAAATCTGTGCCCCCCACTTCTACAGGTACAGCCACCACCCCCCCCTACCAGCACCGCCCTCCCTGCAGCCCCTCAGCCTTCGCCCCGTGCCCGCTCACCCAGGAGGGTGGGCATCACCTTCGCCCGAGGCACCTCAGCCCCTTCCCCTGTCACCTCTGCTGCCCTCAGTGAGGAGGCCATTGACCTAATCAGGTCCCTCACTGTTGGGCAGTCTACCATTTTGAATGCCATCTACGGTGTAGAAAGGGAATTGCAACACACAAATGCATTCCTGGAGGGCATTCATTCTGGTCTGGCTGCCCTTCATCGAACCCTGCAAACTCTGGCCTCAGCATTGATGGCAGCCATTGTCCCTGTGTCTAGCCTCCCCCCTCCAACTTCCTCCACCCAGACCCAATCCCCTGTACCCCAGCCTATCCAAAGCACACCATCAGACCAGCATGCACACACCTCACCACACAAGGGAAGCTCACGCAAACATAAGCACCACACATCCCACAGGCACTCACGCAAGCATCACACACATACAGAAACACCAACATCCACTGCCTCCACTGTGTCCCCCTCCTCCTCATCTCCGTCCTCCCTCCCAGTCTTGTCTACACTCTCACCTGCATGCACTACCACTACAGCCACTAGGTCCTGCACCAGCACACCCACCACCACACCCCTCTTACGTGCAGTCACCACCCCCACTACCATTTACACGTCCCCTGTGTCCTCTCCCAGTGTGTCTGTGATGCCCTCTCCCAAATTACACAAAAGCAGGCACACACCCACCCAACATACATCCACCTCACAACAGCCTCCAGCGCCTGCACCTGCACCCAATGCCACAAAAGTTACACCTCCTACAACCACCTCCTCTTCCTCCACTCCCAGACCCCCTCCAGCTACCCGTCCCAGTGTTCCTAAGAAACGTTTCCTGATCAAGCTTGACCTCTTTACCACCCCCCCTCCAATTCATAGGTCCCGTACTAGCACCTCAGCCAAAAAATCTCCGGGGCCAGTGGTGCCTGTTGTTAGAGGTATGTAGAGTGCACCGGGCACCAGGGCAGCCAGTGTGACATGGAGCCACAACACAGCCAGTCCTCCCCCTGCGAAGCACCAGAAGTTAGACAGTGCCCGGCGGGAGAGGGGGAAGACTCCAGCCAGCAAAGCTGCTCACAAGGGTCCAGGGGGGAGTGCCCAATCAGCTGTGACTCCTCCCAAGGTGGGGAAGGGGCAGAAGAAATCGCCAAAGTCTGGGAGGAGCAGCACGGCGGAGAAGACCGCCATCATCCCCGCTGCCCACAAGGCCACCGCCAGCCCAATCGTCACTGGCCAGGAGGCCACCGCTAGAGTCAGTGCCCAGGAGGGCAGCCCCATCGTCACTGGCCAGGAGGCCACCGCCAGAGTCAGTGCCCAGGAGGGCCCAGACAGCCACAGTCCAGCTGACCAATGAAGGACCGCCAGCCCCAGCCCAGCTGGGCAATGAAGGACCGCCATGGCAAGCACAACTGAACAGGTCAGGAACTGCAAACTCAAGCAACGCTGAACGGGGCAAAGACCGCCATGGCAAGCACCGCTGAACAGGTCAGAAACTGCAAACTCAAGCACCGCTGAACAGGGCAAAGACCGCCATGGCAAGCACTGCTGAACAGGTCAGAAACTGCAAACTCAAGCACCGCTGAACAGGGCAAAGACCGCCATGGCAAGCACCGCTGAACAGGTCAGAAACTGCAAACTCAAGCACTGCTGAACAGGGCAAAGACCGCCATGGCAAGCACCGCTGAACAGGGCAAGCACCTCTGAACAGGGCAAAGACCGCCATGGCAAGCACCGCTGAACAGGTCAGAAACTGCAAACTCAAGCACCGCTGAAGAGGGCAAAGACCGCCATGGCAAGCACCGCTGAACAGGGCAAGCACCGCTTAACAGGGCAAGCACCGCCGAACAGGGCAAGGACCGCCAACTCAAGCACCGCTGCCCATGAGCGGCAGGGGCAGTGACGCAACTGGGACGTCACGGGGAGAGTGATGCACTCTGGGCACCAGTCCCCCTCCAGAACCAGTGGAGACATGCATCTACTCCGTCTGTCCTGCACAGGATGAAGCACTCTGGGCACCAGTCCCCCTCCAGAACCAGTGGAGACATGCATCCACTCAGTCTGTCCTGCAAAGGATGAAGCACTCTGGGCGCCAGTCCCCCTTCAGAACCAGTGGAGACATGCATCCACTCAGTCTGTCCTGCACAGGATGAATCACTCCGGGCGCCAGTCCCCCTCCAGAACCAGTGGGGACATGCATCCACTCAGTCTGTCCTGCACAGGATGAAGCACTCCGGGCACCAGTCCCCCTCCAGAACCAGTGGAGACATGCATCCACTCCGTCTGTCCTGCACAGGATGAAGCACTCTGGGCACCAGTCCCCCTCCAGAACCAGTGGAGACTGTTATCCACTTGAGAGACTGTGGCCTTGCACTCCCCAGGATTGTACAGCGGGCAAACCACCCACTGTAGAGACTTGAGAGACTGTGGCTTTGCACTCCCCAGGATGGAACAGCGGGCAAACCACCCACTGTAGAGACTTGAGAGACTGTGGCTTTGCACTTCCCAGGATGGTACAGCGGGCAGACCACCCACTGTAGAGACTTGAGAGACTGTGGCTTTGCACTCCCCAGGATGGTACAGCGGGCAGACCACCCACTGTAGAGACTTGAGAGACTGTGGCTTTGCACTCCCCAGGATGGTACAGCGGGCAAACCACCCACTGTAGAGACTTGAGAGACTGTGGCTTTGCACTCCTCAGGATGGTACAGTGTGCAAACCACCCACTGTAGAGACTTGAGAGACTGTGGCTTTGCACTCCCCAGGATGGTACAGTGGGCAAACCACCCACTGTAGAGACTTGAGAGACTGTGGCTTTGCACTCCCCAGGATACATCAATGGGCATGGAGCCCCCTCGTGGATCTAGCGTGGTGCACTCATCCGGCTGAGGTGCCTCCCCTTCCCTTCCCCCTGAGGTGCCGGTTGTATTTGTATCTGATGCCCCAGCAGTGTTCTCTCCGTTTTGATCAGGTATCTTGTGTGGGCCTCGCCCATGCATTTTGGGCCCAGTGGTCCACGGACAATGACTTGTGCATTACCTGCACTACTAATCGTGGTGTATATTTTGTTGAATGTGTATATATATATATGTAGATATTTGGTTACTGTATTTTGATATATTACAATGGTTCCACTTATTTCCTTTGGTCTTTGCATTCTTCCGGGGGGGTTGGGGGTTGTGACTGTAATGTTTGGATATGCATTGTTGTGTGTGTTGTAGTGGGTGAGGGTCAGGGTGGGGGAGGGGGTATTGCGTGTGGGTGTCCCTGTCTTTTGCCTCCCCCTCCCCTATGTCGTAGGTGCAGTACTCACCGTTGTCTTCGCCGCCGGCGTTGATGATCGTCGTATAGGAGCAGGAAGACTAGTGCAGTAAGAATATGGAGTTCAGGCTCCATGGTGCCCTCCTTCCTCGTGGAGTGTGTAGAGGTGAGCGTTTTCCCTTTGAAATGGCTGTTTCCGCAGTGTTTTTATCCACGGTGAATCCGCCTCGGAAAAGGTGGCGGATTGGTAGGTTGTGATACTGTGGGCGGTACTTTGTCTTCCGCCTGTCTGTTGGCGGTGACCGCTGCGCTGTTTGTTTGTACCGCCGTGGCGGTCGGAGTGTTAAAGTGGCTGTCTTTGTTGGCGGTTTCCGCCATGGTCATAATTCCCATTTTTTTACCGCCGGCCTGTTGGCGGTCTTACTGCTGCTTTAACACCGTCCGCCAGGGTTGTAATGACCCCCTATATGTCCTACCTTAACCATACACTGCACCCTGCCCTTGGGGCTACCTATGGCCTACCTTAGGGGTGCCTTACATGTAAGAAAAGGGAAGGTTTAGGCCTGGCAAATGGTTACACTTGCCAAGTCGAATTTACAGTTAAAACTGCACACACAGACACTGCAGTGGCAGGTCTGAGACGTGATTACAGAGCTACTCATGTGGGTGGGACAACCAGTGCTGCAGGCCCACTAATAGCAATTGATTTACAAGCCCTGGCAGGCCCTGGCACCTCTAGTGCACTTTACTAGGGACTTACTAGTAAACCAAATATGCCAATCATGGATAAGCCAATTACATATACATTTTGTAAAGGAGCACTTGCACTTTAGCACTGGTTAGCAGCAGTAAAGTGCAGAGAATAACAAAAACAGCAAAATCAGAGTCCAGCACACATCAACAACCTGGGGAACAGAGGCAAAAAGTTAAGGGAGACCACGCCAAGGATAAAAAGTATAACAGGGTCCTTGCTTGGACAGGGGGTAACCTAACTGCCAACCAAAGACCCAATTTCTAACAGTGAGTAATAATGTTTAAAAAAGTATCTATAATATGGGACATTTTTCCACACTTTGAATTCCTCCCACTTAAAAAAGGCTGTCGTTTTTGGTTATAAATATGACATATGTCTACCAGCCGCTGGCAGGAAGATGTCTGCTGTGTGTAAATGCCACACTTTAAAAAGGGAGAAATTTGAACTGAAGAGTTTAATTTTGTTCATGTGTGTTCCATAAAACTCATCATTTACATTTTCTCCCATTTCAGTGTTGCATTTACAAATAGCAGAAATCTTACACCCAGTGGCCTGTAGGCACAGTGCCATATTTATAACAGAAAATACAGCCTTTTATTAATTGGGAGGAATTTAAAGTAAAAAAAAAAACATGCTTCACAAAATATTAATTGACTCAATGTTTCATATAAATATTTTTCTTCTCTTTAAATTTCTCCCATTTAAAAAAAAAAGACTATTGACAGTTATAAATATGGCACACTAGAGTAAATGACCCGCTGTTTGTAAATGTGAGACTGAAATTGGAGAAAAGTAAAATGAATTGTTAACTTAATCATTCACTTAACACTTCAATTTAATTTTCTCCTATTTAAAAGCTTTTAGAAACATGACACTAGTAGACAAGGACTTTTATTTAAGATGTAAATACCTCAGTGCTTTAGTTCTTCACCGCTGTGCCCTCTGTCATAAATCTGACTCCAGCACTGCTCATTATCAAGCCCTGCTCTCTGCAGCCTGAAGATGATATTGTAAAATAAACTCAACCTTCTCTTAACTTTAAAAGGTAAGATGTGTCCCTGTGTTTATCTAAAAATGAACTCCAGGCTGTGGGCTACTCTGAAGGTATCTGGGAACTACTGGAAGCTTGTGATCCACTGGTTGAAGACACTTGTTTTATACTAACACGTTGAAAATTTTAATGGTATTTACTTACTTTCACTTTAGTTTCCTTCCTGTCATATGCATTTCTGTAATTACATGTATTCATATAATCTGCACTAAATCCAGGCTAATCTTAATAAAGCCTGTTTATATAACGGTGTAGAGTTTTGGTTTGTGTGCATCCTTTGGGGAACATTATTCCTGTAATTAAATTAACATCTTATAAGATGTATTTTTGATGTCTCTGGCAGGATTGATCACCTCTCAATATGCATTATGGTAAGTGATGGGAGATAGTGGGTTATAGCCTGTGTATTTATCCCACTAAAGCTGCTAAATTGGTTCAAACCAGTGCTTGCCTAAGGCCCAATGATAATCTACTGGTCCATATTTTCAGAAAGAACTGTAAAAACATTTCAGCGCTAAGGGCATCTTGAAAGAGTTCTACTACTAAGGGATGTTCCTTAACTGTTGTATTCACAGACCTCCTTCAAAACATAATTTAAACCATTACTGAATGTTGTACACCGATCACCCTGTCAGGTAGAAAGAGATATTTTTGTATTTGTCTTCGCAGCACGAGTGGTAAATATTATTATTACATAGATCATCAGTACTTTGGGGGCCCTGCCAAAACATAAAAGGCATGTTTCACTTCCAAAAGATTAAACACACTGTTGTATTGATCCAAGAGATGCACCTAAATAAAAAAGGAGTCTTTGATACTTCAGAGGCAGTTGGTGTGGTGTGCATTATTTATTTCCATCAGAAGGCATAATTGGGCTTTAATCCTTATCTATAAATACTTAGGGAACTGGTAAACATCACACCTTGTGATTGAGTGAGTGAGCATGTCTGTGATGTAGGTTTGGAATGATACAGGATGACCTAGATTTTGGAAGAGTACTATTGAAAAAGAAAATTGTGATTGCTGTTGCTATTATTTCGGTCGTGTGAGTAACTTGCTACAGAAGCAGCCGTGTTACTGAATAATAATCAAAATCATATGCAAGCAGACAAGACCTTTCAAGTATTCCATTGTATGAGTTTGAACGTTGGTGTATATGATTTGTGCACGTTAAGACCACGGAGAAGTATGTGGTTGCATGGTTCAATCAATCAATCAATCAATCAAATTTCTTAAGGGCACTACTCACCCGGTAGGGTCTCAAGGCGCTAGGGGTGCAGGGGGGGTTACTGCTCAAAAAGCCATATTTTGAGGTGCTTTCTGAAAGTTAGGAGGTCCTGGGTCTTGCGTATGTTGGTGGGGAGCGAGTTCCAGGTTTTGGTGACGAGGTGGGAGAATGATCTGCCGCTAGAGGTGGTGCATTGGATGCGGGGGACTGTAGCGAGGGCGAGGTCAGAGGAGCGGAGCTGTCGGGTAGGTTTGTGGAAGTTGATTCGTTTGTTGAGGTAGGCCGGTCCGTTGTGGTGGAGGGCTTTGTGAGTGTGGATTAAGATTTTGAAAATTAGCTTTTTGTTGATGGTCAGCCAGTGTAGGGATCTGAGGTGGGCGGAGATGTGTTCGTGGCGAGGGAGGTTGAGGATGAGACGTATGGCTGTGTTCTGGATGCGCTGGAGTTTTCTCTGATGCTTGGCTGTGGTCCCTGCGTAGAGGGCGTTGCCGTAGTCCATTCTGCTGCTTATGAGGGCGTGGGTGACCGTTCTTCGTGTTTCTAAAGGAATCCATTTGAAGGTCTTGCGTAGCATGCAGAGGGTGTTGAAGCAGGAGGATGATATGGCGTTGATTTGCTGAGTCACGGAAAGAGATGAGTCCAGTATGATGCCGAGATTGCGTGCGTGGGTGTTGGGGTGGTCCTATGGTGGTGGTTCACTGAGTCACTTAAATGATAGCTCAAACAAAACATCATGCCTTGCCGTAGCACATAGACTATCCTCCTGACATCACTCTAAGAACTATGGATAACTGAAGATGAGGCATGCCAGATATGACTGCCGCTACTAGATTGTGTAGATCCCTGTAAAAAGGTCATCTATGAGATTATCTCTAGCTGTATCTTGGCATCTGGCTTTGTGGTCTGGGTGATACATTCTAAGCCATTTAGTGAAACCAATAGATTTCTCTGAGCCCCAAATTGTGAAGATGTAACTGCCAGCCACGCATGGTGATCAAAACAGGCAGTTGTCACATGACTCCTCACTCATATGTTACCCAAAGAAGGACCGGACACAGAATATTGTTAGTGAGTCCTCCTCAGTTTTCTGATTGTTGCTGCTGTGCTGATCTGTGACCTACTGGATCACTAAGAGAAACTGCCACTGACTGCCACTCTTTGTGCTGGCCTGTTGCTAGGCCCTGCTGCCCTGTGCTCCACCATTTTTGTCCCCAGAGGCTGGGTGCTGTGGCCGCTGTCCTCTGCAACCACTTACTTGCCAATGTGAGGACAGCGCTGGGTTTTGCTGCTCCTGTGCTGGAGCCTCAGCACCTGAGTAGCGCTCTGCCTATTTTCCACAAGTGCCTTCAGAACGTCTTTTCTTTTCCTTGCTAAAGCTCCTCGAGAAGTGCTTTACTTTTGAGGCTCATCGCACCCTGTGAGTGCGTCGTCGTAGCGCCTTGGGAAGAGCTTGTCGGAGTGCCGAGATCACCTCCGCGACCCGGGCATTTTGGAAATCCGAGGACGTCAAAAGCACGCTCCTTGAAGTGCCCTCAGGGCATGAGAGTGACGAAGGCAGGAGCACTCCCGGAGGGCACAAGCAGACATCCACTTCTGGTGCCTTTTGTTCACTCAGCCGGGCCGCCGAGAGAGAAGAGCCAGCTCACCCTGGTGGCATTGGGGTTGTGGGTGTCCCTGCTATGTGCATGCTTAATGGCATGTTTAGTATGACCCATGCATTTATGCTAATGTTCCTGTTATGGGAATGTAGGCTAATATGTTTCCCTGACTTGCCATACATTTTCTAATGTTCCTTTTATGGGCATTTATGCTAATATATTTTTTTAATGACTTGCCATGTGTGTCCTGATGTTCCTAGTGTGGCCAGTAATGAGGATATTGTGAGATGTGCATTATTGTACAAATGTTTTTTGTGACTATTGTTTATGTTGCAGATTAGTGAGTAACCTGGGTGTGACAACTGCTGGTTTCTTCAGAGCAACAGTGCTGTGTGATGTTCTGACAACTGCTTGGATAGCAGGGTATTACTGACACGTTGTGTTTGGTCTAATGATGTTGTGTACAATACAGTTATTTTTATATACCTTGGTGTTTTGTTTCCTTTGTGGTGGGAATAGTGCATCACGTGTGTTGTGTGTGTTGTGCAAATGCTTTGCACATTGCCTCTGGGATAGGCCTGACTGCTCGTGCCATGCTACCAAGGTGGTAAGCAGGGATTACCTTGGGTGTGTAACTCCCTCACCCTGACTAGAGTGGGTGGGTTCTGCCTGGCTCAGGTGCATTCCCTAGCCAACCAGAAACTCCATTTCTAACAGTGCTTATTCACCTTACTGCTGATATAGTGGTTTACATGTTATTAGATGAATGAACAAAACTTTTATTAAACCTTGTTTAAGACAATCACTTTAATTAAACATTGCATTGTGTGAGTTAATGGAATACACATTTTATTATAGTTATTGGTGATTTTTTGTAATGATGATAGGTCTGGTTTAAATATGTTAATATTTTGACTCCTTGATAAAGCCAATAGGCCCACCTTTTATATTTTGGTGCTGTGATCCGTTGACAAAGTCAATAAGACTGCCTTACTTAAAATAACCATTACATACAACAAAGCCCTAACGGGGGAATACAAATTGTTTATATATCATAAAACAACATAGGTGAAAACAAACAATTTATTCATACAAATATAATATTCATTTATTTACTTAAACATAAATATCAATTTAATATATTCATCCTATATGGACAGCCCATCTGATAAAACAACACACCAAAGGACAGGTAGTGTGAGAAAAAGTGTTTGTGATAGATAGAAAGAAGAATAATACATATTCCAATGGATCAAAAACCTATACAAGAAACATTAAAAACAGTTGGTTGGTTCTTTTCTGTTTGCTGCATGAAATCCATTCCAAATCCTCAGAGAGTCTAAATCAATTGCTTCAATCCTCCAAAGATACTATGCAGAAACCAATCCAGACTATGATATATCTGTCAACGTTTCAACCCCTCTATATCTTGGGCCACATCCCAGCTCCACAATGGGTCTTCTTCAGGACTAGTACGATGGGAGTCCCTTAAATATATCCTCAGACTTCTTCACTTCTTTTACTTGTCTATTTATGAGGAGATCAAATCTAATTTTAAAATACCATTTCTCCTCATATACCAGGTCACCAATCAATTCCAATGCAGTCTTCATTGATGTGTGAGCCTTCAGAAGACTGAGCGTTCACTAAGCAAAGTTTGTTTTCCCCCGTTAGGGCTTTGTTGTATGTAATGATTATCTTCTACCCAGCCAGATCGGGTTTTTGGGTTACCCTCTGTGGTTTACTAGCACTTACTTAAAATAACACCCTTTATATTGGAAAGTCACATAGCCTACAGGAGGTTGAGAGCAGGGCCTAGCTGCAGTTGAGGTCCTGTGCCCAACCCCACACTGCACACAGCTGAAGGTCATGCGCAGGGGCGAGTTGGGTGCCAACATGCCCTAAAGTAGCTAAGAGTCGCACCCTTGTCATGCACTGCTCAATACCTCGCTTATTACATCAATTATGGCACGCTCTATGACATCAATGATAACATACCTGCAACCTCTGAAGGGACATAATTCATGACAACACTGTGTTATAGTTAATTTAGGGGACGAATTATAGCTACTTGAAATAACTATAACTGGTGAATTCCAGTGGTTTTGTTTGTTTAAAATGGTATGATTTAACTGACATTTTCACCTAGCTATAATGCCCCTTAACTTTTTTTATTTCATATACATATATAAATATATATGCTTGTAGATATTTAACATAAGGGAGTAAATAGGGGGTTTAGAGGTTCCCCTCAAAATAGAAAAAAATTTAACCACAAAAAATGCATGGTAAAGAGCCACAATGTAATGAAAGCTATTGTATTACATGTGTGGTAAAGTCATGTCTGCTAAACACATGCATATAAATAACTGATTTTCATCAAACAGTGGAACAATAGGAGGTTGATATCTGAATACTGGATCTTGAACAATCCACTTTCAAACAGATAATAGTGACCTACACGGCCGTGGGTTTGGTCTCCTGTGACAATATGGGGGTCATTATGACCCTGGCGGAAGGCGGAGAACCGGCGGTAAGACCGCCAACAGGCTGGCGGTCTTACTTTGTGGAATTAAGACCATGGATGTTACCGCCATGGTCATCCGCCGGTTCTCCGTTCCACCTGCTGGGCTGGAGACCTGGGTCTCCAGCCCGACGGGCGTCACTAGACCACCGGCGGTATTTGGACCCAGCTTACCGCCGTGGATTTACAGCGTTTTGAACCGCCATGGAATCCATGGCGGTAAGCCCTATCAGTGCCAGGGAATTCCTTCCCTGGCACTGATAGGGGTCTCCCCAACCCCCCACCCCCACCCGACTCCCTCCACTACCCCCCAACACCCCTGCCACCCCCCAAAGGTGGCAGGGCCCCCCTCCCCACCCCGACCCCCAACATCACATCACCCATACCCACACGACATGCACGCAGGCACCACCTACATACTTACACGCACACACGCTGACATACATGCCTACATCCACACACACAGTCAGACACGCACACCCACATTCAAACATAAACTCACACATCCATACAGACATACCCACAGACATACACGCACTCATTCCCATAGACACAACACCCCCGCAAGCATACACGCACTCACACCCCCCCTCTACATACACACACGCACACCCCCATGCACCACACAACACACAACACCCCCCCCACCCCCTCCCCTCACGGACGATCGACTTACCTGGTCCGACGATCCTCCGGGAGGGGACGGGAGCCATGGGGGCAGCTCCGCCGACACCACACCGCTAACAGAAAACCGCCACGGCGAATCACAGGACGTGATTCACTGGGCGGTGTTCTGTTGGCGTGGCAGTGGAGGTGGAGCAACCTCCACTTCCCCGCCTCCCGCCAGTATGGCTGTTGGCGGCTCTCCATCCGTAAAAGGACGGAGAGATGCCAACGGTCATAATAGGCCGAGTGGCAAACCGCCACCACTGGCGGTCTTCCGCACCGCGGTCCCTCTGCGGTCTTTAAAAAAGACCGCTGAGGTCAAAATGACCCCCTATGTTTCCTCTCAATAAAGATTTTTATGCTGTTTAAGATTAGAAGGTGATTGCGGCGTGTTGCCCAGTAAAGAATGTTATTAGTAAACTGAAGTTAGTCAGTTTTATTGGTGCCTAATCTGAGACTGAGGTGTCTGTCACTTACTAAAGAGTTCTGGGTAAGTTAACAGGGCTTTGTGTTTGTGATATTTTAGAGTATTTATGAATAGGCGGGGTGAACATGGGTTATCTGAATGCTACGTGGAATCTGATCTTTAAAAGACTCTCTTTATATTGGGTTTGATGGCTAGGTGCAACATGTCAACATAGTAGTTCTCATTTTGAAACACCTTAAAAAGCTGAGCAGCCATACTGAAAATATTTTTTGTATTATTATGGGATGGTTAGGAAGAAACTAATATCAAATGTTTTTTAACCAAGTGGAGATAAAGCGTAAAATATTTACAGAAAAGGTGGTATTTGATGCCAATTTGAAGTCAAGGAGCACATGCATCCAAGTAAGAGAGCTCTCTTGACTTTCAACTTGGTTTGCTGAATTGATTCACTCACAGGCAATGGAGATAAACAAAGGATAAAATGAACCATCAACTTCACCTAAGAAATATCAGCTGCCACAGCTTGAACCTTCCAGCCCTAAATAATCTACGTTCTAATCAGAACCTCCAATAACACCTGTGTAATAGATAATCTAACACATCCCCCTCTCTCAAACCAAAACACGCCAACACAGACATGCTCTGTACTCATATACATAATTAAGATGACATGCTTTATCTTTAATAAGTAACTCAGTCATCCCGATGGCATGGCTAGGAAACCCACCTTTTCATTAGGGGTGGTTGCAAGTTGCATAATTTTGAGTAGCATGATCACTCAAAATTAGTGAAAAACTACACGTAATTAACGAGATGCATCACACACTGAAACCATAACCAAAATGGTCCACTTGGGTAAAATTTCAGCTTGAAAATATAATTTTGAGTTGATTTCAGTTTGCTCGCATTCAAAACACTGTTGCTTGCATTCACATTTGTAGCTTTGCGTGCAAAAAGTACCCGAATGGTCCGCCCAGGTAAAAATATCTACCTGAATAGCTGCTTTGGTTAAAAAATTCCTGAACTCTACTTCTCATTTTAAAACAGTCCTCCTGGCCAAAAAATCTACCTGTAATGCCACTCACATTGAAAAATTCTCCCCGAATTACACGATGTGGAGTAATGGTGTAATTTTGGTAACTTTGCATAATAAAACATTGTGTTATGCAAAATTAGCAGAACTCTGCCAATTGCTCTGGTGCAATAAAAATTTTGTCCAGACCTACTAATAACATGTTGGAGAATGACTTAAACCATCTTCAGATGGATCATCATGCTTGCATAATTTCTCATAAATTACAGCTGCTTTCTCCAGAGGCGCAATCGATAATTTACTCATGTTCCACTTCTTACTATTGCCTAATAGCCTCATCCATCACCACATCATCCATAACCTCTTTCGCTTGCTTGGGACTGGAAAAAACTTTTCGCACCTTTGACTCCTTTGCTAGTGCTTTTCATTGTTACACAGTTACCAACCTCAAGGTTCTTCCCATGTTATGATATTAGACATGAAGCACAGGCTGCAAATTCACTGCCCTGCAAAGCTTATTCAACATCACATCCTTGCTCCTCATCGAGTCTCTGCTCATTAGTGTGTCAGCTAATAAGTACCTCAACATTACAGAAGGAAATACCCTGTGCTATAATGTGGAGTAGCATGCATTGCCAACAACATGTCCTTAATACCGCTATTCAATCCCACTTGTTCAGCTATGCCAATGGTAACTGGTCCCTAACCACCAATTTGAAATACATAATCAACCCATTATAATAGAGATGTTTTAGCATGAGGGATACCAACATATTCTGCATAGTTCTTAACTGCTTCAGAAATTAATTGGGTTCGATTATCTGTTGCCATCTCATCCAGATACCCTTCCCTATTATAAATATTATTTAAAGAATACAATTACATTTCTAATTCTTACATCCTCCACCTTTATCTCCTTTGGCCACTGTGTTGTGTAGGCTGCCATTATCATTGCATACTTGTGAGATGCACTCAATAAACCAGTAGAGCCCAATATAACCAAGTCATTTCGCTCCATGGTTGAATGGGAGCTTCAATTGATTTTACATGACAAGGTAATCTGGTTTGGGACTTATCTCTAATAACACATACGGCACAACCTCAGATGTAATGCTCTATTGACTCATCGAAAGCTAGGCCAAGAGGTCTTTTTGTACATGCCTTTTTATAGCATAAATCTAGTCTGATGAGTCAATCAGAACACCTTAAAACCTATTCCATCCAGCATAATCAGTAGCCCAGAACAATAAGTAGCACATGATGTCTCACCAAATCATTACCAATGGTCAACCATCAGTCACAACTGTATAGGCACCCATATCTAGTCTCTAACCTTTGGAATGCAGCCATCCCTGACTTATGCACCGCTTCACCAGACTTTGCACTGTCTTCTTCAGTACCCTACCTCTGCTTTTGTTTAGTCAAGACACCATTCAACTCACTCTCCGTGCAACTTACAATACATTCATCCTCTGCCTCCTCGTCTTTATCCTTTACACCATGTAGACCCACTGGAAGGGACGTGCAATACAGAAAATCAGAAAGAATGTTGTTGATTGTTTGCACATATTTCATCTTGTAGTGCTGTTCTTGCAACTTCTGTTGCTATTTAGCTAGTCTGGATGTAGCTTGTATATCACCCCTTGTGAATGATAAGTTAACTAACAATTTGTAGTCTATAAATAAGGGGAATTCAGTACCCCACACATATGCTCTAAAATGGTGTAATCCCCTCCAAACATGCTAAAGCTTCTTGTCCAATTACAGAGTAGGTGGCTCCCACATATCTCAAAACTCGATATGTGAAAGCTGCCACCACTACCTCACATTCATCATTTTCTTGAAATAATAGAGCCTCAGGACCACATTCACTAACAATCTTCATAATGATAATCCTTTCATGTGTATAAAATGGTTTGAGAGGTTCTACACTAACAACATCATTTATCACCTGCACAAGTGTCTTCACACAAACTTCACCCATACAGGCCTCTTTTATTTTTTTGTAAGAAAATTACACTGACATGAGGCAGCATGCTCCAGAAACAGTCTCAACCAATCCTTTTAACTGTGGTAAGTGTATCCTGTGTGGCTCTGGTTACTTTCTTCTATGACTCTACAACTTAAGTCATATGTGATGCCCTTCATATTCTACACCATATAGAGAAAATCAACACTTACCTTTATCAGAGTGAGGTAAACCCTTGCATGCAACCCTTTAGGCACCTCAGTTCTTCTTTATCATGTTCTTCTTGGTTAGCCCCATAGAGTAAAATATCATCCAGAATCCACCTCAAAACATGGCATGCACCATGACCCTGTAGGTTATCACAACTTGCAGCACAGAATGGGACTCTACACTGGATTACTGGTAATGCCCCATCCACTCATCACCTATGTGATGTGATCCACTTACAGACGAAGCAGGTAAAGTGGATATTAATTGCAGACAATATATAGAACACTGCCACGTTCAACTAGTATGTGATAGCTGCCATCTCTCAAATCTCCCAGTGCTCAACACTCTACATTCTTAACAGAACCCTATTACCAAGAACCACCCATGTACTGCAGAACCCCACATTCTTACAAATACCACATACAATCATACATATATGCATACATTCAAATTAGGGAGCAGTAAGCTAATCAGAAACAGCTTTAAAAGGGGTTGTCTTCCAGTGCACAACAAGCAGCAGTAAGCTTAGATTATTGATCTGTGAAAACACTGTTAGCACAGGTACAAGTACAACATATGTTCAGGTACAAATGAAAATTATGCATTTTAATCATCCCCTCACCAGCCCACCAATAAAGTGTAAAACAACCTTTAGTTGGTTACTGGGATTTTTACCCTGAATCTGGATCCTTTTTCCTGTTTTCTTAAATTATCCCTGCACATCCCCTCTGTGTACTAGGAGGGCCTGCCTGCCACTAGAGGATTCTCAGGCGAGAGCTGGATGGCCGATGATTAAACATGACACCCAGGGGACGTGTGAGGCCATCCTGTATATTTTTATTCATGCTCTCTGGGTCCTGTCCACAGAAAATGGGACTTTGGAATCATCCTGAACTGGGTAATTATCCACACATCAGGATGAGCAGCTCTCACATATGAGAACCAAATAGTTGAAACCCATGGGTGATGCTCTTTGCTGTCAATGCTCGACTGTGCAAGAAACCTGGCTTATAATGACCAGGTGAGGTGGTTAAAATAACAGCTGGGGCCTGGACAGACAGGAAAGTGACCAATTTACACCTTCTCACGTCAAAGTTGGCAACCCTATGTATTTTGACTATGAACACAATCAACTGTGCCACTCATCTTCGTAGGAGTAGGGATTATCCTGTTGAAGATTGTGGTCTCACTTAGTCCTTTAATTTGCATGGACACCAAGCCAGCTGTAGACACACAGAGAAGATGTACTATGGTGCTTGGGCATCCCATGTTGTAATGGCAGGGCAGGGGGTGAGTTACAGGTGGTAAGTAGCAGACCTGAGGGCTCCCACCTCATAAGTCTTTGATCCTATCAAGGGCCAAAATATTGCACTGAACAGACACCTTTCAGCTCCAAGGAGTTTGTGAAGCAAATATTATTCTGGGTGATCATGAATCCAGCTTTCAGCCACTGAGGGATGAAATAACTCTTTTAGATGTTCATCCATCTATTTTGAACATTCTAGATAAGGGCATAACTATGATCCTGGTGCTTTTGGACCTTCTGGCTGTATTCAATACTGCAGACCAAATCCTGTTGTTGGCACTTTGTTTGTCAGATCTAACAAATCTGTTATGTGAATTATTTCTTGATAATAGTGTGAATGTGATTTGTGTGTACAAAGAGAAACATATGCAAATGCATTTGAATTGTTCGATACTCCAGGGTTTGTGGATACCACTCCTACTTCTTGACTTCTATACCCAGCCACTGCATGACTTGTTTAAGGCCAGGGGGGTCATAATTCTAAAATGATGCTGATGATATTGAGATATTCTCCAGGCAATAAGGTGAATCTTTCGGTAGTTTGATGCCACCAACAGGTGATGCCCTGATTCTTCTTCTTTACTTGCCTTGTGGAAGTGTTAGCCATTTAGGGAGCATTATCATTCCAATCTACAAGAACGTCTAATAGCTCTCCAGAGTTCCTAGCACCAATAAATCTAATGGTGGTACCCAGAATGCTGCTCACAAAATAACTCTTCAAGATCCAGCAAGTAAGACATATTACAGTAATGTCCTTCCTTACCTTGCAGAGAAAGATGAAGAGAAGGAAGGAGTCATTATTCTTTTCCATTATTAACCTATGAGATGCATTTGACTGTTTCCTCTTTTGACAAATGCTCAGGTACTGTCTACCTTTGGCAAGCTGCAGTCACAAGTCATCTCACAGAATACTGAAATATAAGACAGGAGCAGAAAACTATATAGTCCCTTTCTCACAGTAAAGGGTTTTAGACAAAGCGGGATCCTGGTCCCATCTTTTCAAGCTGAAAGTACTTACTAAGAAAGTAATTGCCAAAGAAGATTAGAGTAGCCAAAATTCTGGCATACTCTCCAATACGTACCTTCGTATTTAGATTTCATCACCATTAACAGAATCAAGAAAAGATTAAACTCCATCTTGATGCTCTGGGATGCTATTTTAAGTGAAGTTGTATCCCAATCAACACTAGCAAGACTGAAATCTCTGCACTTAGTATGAGACAACCATCTCTTTCCTGGTCAATCATGGACCAAATGCTGTGAAAGTCAACTTGTACCAACATGTGCAACTCACGTTCTTCCAGCACATGATCTAACATGAGTATATCACCAACCAAAAAACGTATCTGACCAGCTGGTTCTCCCTATGAGGCACGATTATAGATCTCTAGGGAACAAGCATTGACCACTGCCTGTGCGATGTTTTGGAGCTAATATTTTGCCAAATTTGTAGGCCCTCACTAAGAGTAACTTCCTTAGGCTGATCTTGTGTACATCCAAGACCCAGCACTCTGCTTCATAACTCTCCTATCAATGCAGATGGAATGTGTCCTGCTTTTTAACTACCTGAAATTCACAAAGAAAATGCATGCTTAGTGCTCAAGAAATTGCCTAAGTGGCATGATTGCTTCTGAATCCTTGGAATGATTCACTTAACACTGCAATCTCATCTCACAAATGCATTTCCTTCACTTGAAAGATTCAAACCTTCCAGAGCTATATGGAACAGTACACTTTCCCATTAAGGAAACGCTCATGGGAATCAGATGTTTGGTTATTGGACAGCAACGCAAATGTGTGATTAAATTAATAAGTCCCAGCGGTGACATCCTTCAGCAATGAACAATGAAGAGCATGGATGCTTCAGGCTTCCATCATGTCAGTAAGGGACTGTCACATGCCTTTCCACTATGGCAGTGGTGTAACAAAACCCTAGCGGGCCTCCCTGCAAGCTGCTGTGGGGTAGGGGGTTCTCCCTATGCAATAGCCCCAACACCTGCTGTGTTCTCGCGCCTTACCCCTGTAGTCTTCTCCAAGAAATGACAGGAGTTTACTTGATCTGACAGCTTCAAGGAGCTCAACATGCTCTGCAATCAAGGTAACATCATGTCATATCAAAAAACGTTTTTAGTTTTAGTGACATACAAAATGGAGGTTAAAGCACTGATAAAATAAAAAACATATATCAATGCATCTCTTAAGAAAAAGGTTTCAGGGGCTAACTTTGTTAGAGATGTGCAGAAAGAATGAAACCTGGGTTTTTCCATCTTCAATCTGTATTATACTTTTTACAGAACTATAGCCCACTCTGTGTGGTGGAGCCATATGGCACTAGTAAAGAAACACTTTTTGTCTGGGATGAGGTATTGCCTTACAGCTGGAGGGCCTGGAAGACTTGGATTTGTGCAAATCACTAAATTCAGAAATGCTAGATAGATCACAGTAGCTCCAACTGATTGCCTCATGTGCCAAAATTGGGATTGCTTAGAGAAGATCCAGGGCCAGATGTACGAAAGGATTTTACCCATTCTGTGTCTATGGGAAAAAGCTTTCGTACATATTGCCCCCAGTGTGTAGTTGAGGAAAATATCCCATGCCCATGTCCTAATGAACAGGCAAGCCACTCTCCTATCAAAGGAATGGGGAGGAGGTGGATCCTTTTTCAAGAAAATGTGGGAACAATGATGCCAACCTATGCCATTTAGCACACAGAATAAGAAAAGAAAAATCTAGTAATTGTTAGGGTTTATAGATTGTTTGGAGGGGTGCGCATGGCACGACATTACATCTGTGTGTGCCACAGCACCCAGATACGGTATTTTGCTGCATCAATATATCACATATGCATTTTTCTGAACATTTTATACCCAATAAAAACACTGGATGCATAAAAGACAAATATTTTTTACAGCTGAAAGATGCAGTATTTGTTAGTATGTGTCCATTACAGTTCTTTTGCAAGATATTAGTCCATCAAAATGTGCTTGGCATAAAATAAAATATTATCACAATTTGATATTCAAGTATAATAGTAACAATTCTGGTAGTATTTTATTTTCTTGAAGTCAAATGTAGACGTACAATAAAAATAGTCCAGAGCATTACCAATATGGATGTTTGCTTCTCGAATATAACAGCATTCTGTTCAACCTTTAATTTGTGCTTCTCATAATATATTGGTCAGTGTGTCTAACAATCTATCAATGATCCTGCTCACTCAATAAAGTAATAAAGTAATGCTCAGTGTATAAAATGGTACTACTGATTTGGCTGCTTATTGCTGCAGGGTCTGCTCAAGATTCCATGGCTAGTAGCTGTAATATTTAACCCTTGTGCAGCAGTCCTTGCCAGGTATGCAGCAATTTCATCCCTTGGTTGCAGCTATGATGCCATTCTGCACGTACCCTTACCCCAGCATACCTTTCCATGCACGCTACCTATTGCCACCATGCCTGAGTGAAATTAGGCTCAGTGTAAATAGCATCATTTTGAGAATTTTGTTTTAAGGTTGTATTGAGAAATTCCCCAAATTACGCCACATCGCATAATTATGCTTCTTTAAGTGACGAAATCAGCTCAGGAATACGAGAACAACGCCAACAACTAGAACGTTAACAGCTGTTGCTCACAGGAATTGTGTTTTTGCACAATATTTTTTAAGTGAAAGACTTTCTCATGATGAAAAATGTCATGCTAAATATAGCGCTAAATGATGGATTTTCTTCTTGTGTAACTATGTACAATTTCACATAACTTTCTCACAATTTCACGTAATTAGGCGAAAGCACATTACCTGAATTTCACCAACTTCTAAGTTGCCACCTGGGGCACAACTGGACAGCCAAACACAAAACAAAGGTATAAAGAGCTACAATTAACTACTTTATAAACATATGACTCCCATTTATATGGAGACTTTCAAAAAGCGTGTCATGTCACTTTGCAGAGGTAAAGGGAGTACCAATAAAATGAAAACATGTTTAATCTCCCTATTTGACAGGGGCGGAACCAGGCTTGATTGTGAAGCACATCCTTATGCTTGTTTGGAAAAAAAGAAATAATTGGCGACATGTAAAAATCCCAGGGCATAGGCATAGAGCTTTAATAATATTATAAAGGACATTAAGCAAAAAATGCTGCCTCTTTGTTGTTGAAAAGTACATTTACAAAGCAGCAGCTCACCTTGTGACAGTCCATCTGTTAGTTATCTTTTCCACCTTTCCGAGTCTATCCCTCATCTTTATGGGCCATACGTATCATGCCTTTTTGTGGTCACAAACGGCCCGTTCAGGCCATTTGTGACTGCGAAAATGCAGTTTGGTATTTATGATTTGCAATTTGTGATTCAGTAACATGTTATCAAATTGCAATTTGGAATTGCCAATACATACTGATTCAGTATTGTTGCAGTGTGTATATTAAACGCAATATTAACATGGAAGCTTGAAATATAATGTGTGATAAAGCTGCACAGAAATTGTGTTAACATTGAAAATAATGCACACGTTTGAAATGTGCCCACGGGGAGAGGCTACCAATGTATACGAAGACTAATGAAAAGGCTTACAAATTCTGAATTAATGTGCAATAAGGTTTTGAATTTGTATTAGTATACCATAATTAGGGTTGTGTGTTAAGAGTTTGCTTCATTAAACAAAAGGGCTTTAACTTGGTAAGGGCTTGGGCCTAGCTGCCTGGTCTCATATTGAATTGCATTTTCTAACGTGTAGTGTGCTGTTTTTCCTGAAGAACATGAAGCTGTAGTTTTCCAATAGCTATATGTGTGTAGCTGTGGTAAATTCTTTCTCATGAGAACCAGTTTGCTCAAGGCAATGTTCTTGCTAGATGCAACAGTGTCATTCGTAACAGATTCAAGGTTAACCGTACTGGGAGAAGACAATGAAGACACTGACTATAGCACAAAGTGTAACATTTTCTTCCTGACATTCCAACCGTTGAAGACGTCAATAACATGGACCAATCCGTGACATGGGAACTGTGAACTGTGGAAAGTTCTAGTAAGGTGTTTGCAAATTATTGGACAGAGATAACGATGCACCAAACTTTATCCAATGAGGAATTAGGGAATAGTTAGAGTGTTTTGACTTAACCGCATGACCCAAGGAGAAATCAGCATTGCATTTTCCATTCTGCCATTCTACAGAGACTTTTGCCAGTTGCCATATTTTTGTTTAGTTGTCCTGTCGCCTTGAAAACCATCTTCTACCCATCTTTGCTTGATATTATCTTCTCCTCCATCTGAGGGAAGTAATCCGTTACTTAGCTATGCTATCTTGAGACTTTGCCCAGTCCTATTTTGCCCGATGCTGATGAACTGATGTCCTGAGGATGAAGACTGACGCTGCTTGCTAATCTTTTGGATTGCTAACTATCCGATGCAAATTGTAATTGCCTTTTCTTTCTAGGTACCATCTGCTATTTTGATAGAGGCCTTAGTTTAGATGTTTTCTAAATTCGTGTTCACTAAAATCTTTTGCATGAAGCCCAACATGCTAATGCTAATTTGAAGTTAGTTAAGATGTTCACTAATGTCTGATGCAAATATACAAATGACTGAGTTTTTGCTTTGTTGATTCATGTACTAATGAGACTCTGCTAAGTTGTTTTATATTAATGATGTGTTTAAATTCTGAATGAGTATAATCCATGCTTTGATTAAGTTGCGCTCTGATTGCTACTTAGTAGTGTTTTCTGATGTGTTATTGCTACTGAGATTACCAGACATGATATTAGATTGATACTAATAGGGAATAAATATCCTACATTAAATTAAACTGGTGTGGTTATTCATGACTGAAAAGTCATGGTGTGTTCAATTATTGATTCTTATTGGTTGTTTATTGATTAGTGATTGTCATTATTGATTGTCTATTGATTTGTTGATTGATGATTGCCAAGAAAATACTTCGTACTGGAAAGTCTCCAAACACGTTCGAAAGGTTTATCGACCTAAACGCGTCTCCTTATAAGTTTACTTATTAAGGCTCTGACGCGTTAACAGTTTTGGTAGCAGAGGATGGTTTAACCCTTTGGGGCCCAAGTACGAAGGATCACGGTTTGATAGAGTTGATGGCACGATAATTAACAGGTTTTGTAGCAGTGTGGTTGGTTTGGCCTTTGGGGCCCCGGTATGAAAGATCAACAGTTTTGGTAGAGATGAGATTGATAGGGTTGGTTCTTTGAGGTCCTGTTACGGATGGTACAAGGTGAAGCGGTTTGGTGGTAGGCAAGGTGTACGGAATAAATTGGGTTTTGTGGGTTTATTTTCTTTTTCAATGATGCAAATCGGAGAGATGATGTGTCCCTAAGTCCCAAATGACTTTCCCGGAATCTTGGAGCTTACTGAAGGAAGTTTGAGTGTGTTCTCGGCATTTTAGTGATAGTGTGAATGAAGTAGGTTTTGCGCTTGCTGAGCTTATGCATATCGCAGGTGAATTGTGATGTTTGTGAGGATTTTAGGCCAGATGATGATGTTTTAGTAGGAGTGGGCGTACTCCGCAGTATGAGAGTAGGGAAGTTGGCGAACTTCATGTGAGTGTGGCGCTTTGTGCTCCAAAAATTGTCCATGTGGTTGTTGGTGATGTACAGACCCTGCGTGGTCTAAGACTCCGGAGTATACTGATAAGTGTATGAGACACTTGGTTTATGTTGTAATTTGTGCGTTTTAATAGGTCAATAGTGAAATCGTCGAGTTTGAGTCAAAGTGAGTGAAAGAAAACTTTGATGGAGAATTGGTGAGTTCTAAAGTGCACTAGAACAATAATCCATTAACAAGTCGAGAGTAGAATTTGCAGGTCAAATTTTGCTTGCGAGTGCGGGATCTGAGAAGGAGAGAGTAGCGGCCGAGGCTAAGCGAAATCTCTGTAAAGTTCTGAAGCGATTGTGTTACCCTTTCCTGTAGTAAACCGGCAAATTTGAGTTTTATTTTGGTTGGTGCTTGCAATATATTGCATTAGTTTGTGTGGATCGAGAGTGGGAAGACAAGCCGCAAGACTTTGTCAGCCGCAGTACGTGTGAGTGTGACGTCATTGGAGCCGCGCTGGGATAGGTTGGTTAGTGAGAAGGGTCGCGCATGGATTGGTAGCTGTCCATGAGAGGCAATTGGTTGAGAAGGTAGGCGAAGAAGAATTCTGGGAATTAAAGTAACTTCTTGATTTGATTGTGAATAAAATAAAAGACGCATAGATGACATTTTTCAAAGCTTTAAAGAGCGCTTTGAGGGGAGACATATATATTACCGTGAGTGTAGGGGAGGTTGCACCGCAGATCTCGAATGCAAATTTACCACAGACACCTTTGATGCAGGCTGGGAATATCTCATTACAAGGTTTAACAGCACAACAGCTGACCAACTGGTTAGACAAACTTAATACTGCTCCTGTAGCAGCAGGGAGGGCGGAAGGAGAAGAGTACCTGAACCATGTGAGGTTGGGCATGGAAGTCAATGAACTCGTTGAAAGGAGCATGGGTGTGAATAGGTTAGAGTCATACATGGAAGCAGAGTTGAGGTACTTGTGCCTAAAGATAACTAGAGAAGTGAGCAGGGTGCACCAGAGGTTGGCGAATCAGGCAGACAAGTATGACGTAGACTTAGAGAATACCAAACATTTGAGGAAAAGTTACAGGTTAGATTTTGAGCCAAAGGATTTTGAACACATGAGGTAAACTGGAATGAAAGCGCACCTCAAGGAGATACTGCAAAGTGCACAAGTTTAGGGAGCCTTAGAGAAGTGGGAAGCAGATGGGCGAAGAAAAGAGACAAGAGGAAGAGTGATTGCATAGAGCAGTCAGCTAAAACATTACAGGATACAAGCATGGTAAAGATGTAATCGACGAGAGAGACTGCCGGAGGGGTTCTTGTCCATGTACCGTGGACTAGAGGTGATATTCTGCCATTCACAAATGATTTCCCCAGGCTGAGGGAGAAACCAATTGAGTGGTGTCAACAGACAGACAGATTTGTGAAGCTTGCGGAGTGTCTTTGGGAAGACCTGAATACTCTCTTTGAGATCATAGTTCCAGCTGATTTGTGGATTGAGTGAAAAAGGAGTTTAGATTGGCCGACTGAGGAAGCGATAAGTGACAGAAGCACAGGTGCACCGTCTCCTGACGTGATGAAGTATTATTATAAGGTGATTGAGTTTCTGAAAATGAGAGTTTTGCTTAAGAATATTGATTGGCAAAGGATTGATCGAACAGCTAAGGAAGTCAAGGAGTTGATACATGTCTATTATGAGAGGTTGTTAAAGGCATTTAAACATTACAACTGCACAGAAGTTATTGAGGCGAAGGACATGAATCACCTTGTGTTCAGATTCATGGAAAGGTTGAGACCTGAGATTGGCCAGATGATTAAGAATCATTTGATTTGCTGCAAGCAAAGCCGATTGATGAGGTGTTGCAGTATGCGAAGTACTGTAGCAATGAGATTGAGTTGAAGCAGAGAAAGTTGAAGGAGAAAGCAAAGGTGATGCAAATTAAGGCAGCGCAGACAGGGACGCAGGGAGGTTTTCCTCAGCAGATGGTGCAGCAGCCGCAGGGAAATGGGATGTTTCAGGTGCAGGTGAGAAGTAGAGGTCGGGAGGTTTTGTGAACCGCAGTCCAGACTTGAACACTGTAGTAGTTCAAAACTATGCACAGGGAATGAAGAAGCTGTTAACTTGTCATGCTTGCGGGGTCATTGGACACTGGAAGCAGGAGTGCCCAGTGATGGTGCAGAATGGTGTTATTCAACAAAGCAATGATGTCAGTTCATTCCAAAATGTAAGAGGACCAAGATTGAGAGGTCCAAACCCAAATTTTCAGAATAATGTGAACCAAATGCAAGATTTTCAATCCATGCAGCATGTGCAGTTGTCATGTATACAGCCAATGTAGTTACAACAGATGCAACAGCAGGTCCCCATGGTACCTAGTCAGCAAATGCAAGTGCCTTTAGCACCAATGGAACAGCAACAGGTGATGCTTCCTCAACAGGTCACAGGTTAAAGAATGAGTCAGAATCACACAGTACAGCAATACCCATTGCATGGTGAGAGTGGAATAAATGATGAATGGTCGGATGAAAGCTCAGATAGAGAAGAGTGCAGGCTTGCAGCATCCTTAGAGGTAGATCAGAGAGGACCCTATGTTCAGGGGAAGGTTAAGGGTCACAAGGTTTCATTCTTGGTTGACACAGGAACTACACGCTCCACTGTCAGAAGTGCAGAGGTTCCGAAACTGTCCCTTTTGGGACAGTCAGTTAAGGTAGTAGGAATAGCAAACCAACTCCTGACTAACCTGATCACAGATCCGGTCCAGGTTTAGCTTGGCACTTTCCAAGGATTGCACAGATTTGTGGTTTGCGATTCAAGTCCCGTATCCTAATTGGGAAGAGACTCATTGTGCAAGACGAGGTGTTCAATCACCTGTTCCAATGAGGGAATCGAGGTCCAGACAAACAGTGAGGATGAAGAGGAGGAACAGATTTCAGAGCCTCAAATTGATGCCACAGATGAGGAATATCCTCTGATTAACTTCTTTCCGATGTTCACAGTGGCTGATCTCCCGGCAGATTTACAAGGAACAGTTCAAGAAAAGGTGTGGGATTTGACAGGGAAAGAAGTAGGGCTGATAAAAGGAGTAGAGCCAGTCAAAGTCAGTGTGAAGCCAAATGCTGTGCTCCCCCAGATACCGCAGTATCATATGGCGCAAGATGTCCTTATAAAGGTTGTGCAAATCATTGCAGATTTTGTGAAACAGGGAGTCTTGAAAGAGGTGTTGAGTCCATGTAATTCACCAGTAATGGGACTGAGATAGCCTTGTGGGAAGGGTCTGATTGTCCAAGATTTGAGGAAGATCAATGACATAGTGGTGAGATGTTGCCCAGTGCTGCCAAATCCAGCTGTGATTATGTTTCAGATTCCATGTGATGCAGAATGTTTCACAGTAATTGATCTGTCCCAAACTTTCTTTTCTGTGCCTCTTCATGAGGACAGCCAACTTCTCTTCTGTTTTACATTTTTGGACAAGGTCTACAGTTGGTGTCGAATTCCTCAAGGGTTTTCGGAATCACCTTCCATATTCAATCAGATACTGAAGAAGAATTTGGAGTTATTGGAGCTGCCTTTTCACTCGACTCTAGTGCAGTACACTGATGATTTGCTAATCGCATCCAAAACAAGGGACAAATGCAAGTATGATTCGATTGCCTTACTGAATCACTTGGGAAAGAATGTACACAAGGTGTGCCCAAAGAAATTGCAGTACTGTCAGAAAGAGGTGAAGTATTTGGGTCATCAAATTGAGAAAGGGTCAAGAAAGTTATCCAGAGAAAGAATAACTGCAGTGTTACAAATGAATCCCCCGACAACATGGAGAGACGTTAGGATGTTCCTAGGAATGGTGGGTTACTGTCGCCAGTGGATTCCGAATTTCTCAGTCATTTCCAAGCCATTGCAGAGGCTGACGGTCAAAGAGAGTCAGGACACTATACTATAGTTCTGGGCGAGAAGGAAATAAGAGCATTTACTGACTTAAGAGAAGGCATGTGCATTGCTCAAGATTTAGGTATGCCTGATTCCACGAAGTCTTTTGTTCTGTTTTGTCATGAACGCGATGCACGTTCTTTGTCTGTCTTAACACAGGTCCATGGAAGCGTAAACCGACCAGTAGCATATTTTTCAGCTACTTTGGACCCAGTTGCAGCAGCCTTACCAGGTTGTCTGCATGCAGTAGTAGCAGTTGGACAAAGCCTCACACATTGTGAAGGCACAGCAATGGGACATCCTTTAACAGTCATGGTCCCTCACTCAGTTGAAATTCTCTTGACACGTACGAAGACTCAGCGCATGACAAATGCAAGATTGACCAAATATGAAACGATTATATTAGGGTCACCAAATGTAACGTTAAAGAGATGTACAGTGTTGAATCCGGCAACATTGATCCTAAGTGAAAATACAGAGGTTGAAAATCTGGAAGATATAGAACATGATTGTCTTGAGGTAACAGAAATGTGCACCAAACCAAGACCTGATGTTAAAGATACCCAATTGGAAGAAAATGACCAAATTATCGTTGTTGATGGCTCATGTTTGAGAGACTCAGTAGGAGTGCTGAGAGCAAGATATGCTGTATGCACGATTTCTGGTATCATGGAAACGTCCTGGCTTCACGGAGTGTATTCCGCTCAAGTAGCTGAGCTGGTAGCTCTTAACAGGGCTTGCCATGTCTCTGCTCAGATGAGAGTCACTATCTATACTGATAGTCGATACGGATTTGGAATTGTTCATGATTTTGGTTAACTATGGTCACAGAGGTGTTATCTGACCTCTTCTGGTTCGCCAGTGAAAAATTGTGAAAGAATTAAGGAGTTGTTGCATGCGATTCAGTTACCTCATGAAATTGCCTTGGTGAAATGCACTCCACACCTGAAGTCACAAGACTTTGTTTCAATGGGAAATGGATTTGTGGATCAAGTCACAAGGTTTTGCGCATTGAACTGTATATCGTTTAAGGATCAATGGGAATCGTTACCTGAAAAATAAAATGAGACATGCACAGGTTATGCATTGAGGGTGATTGACACATTAGAAGAGTTAAAATTGTTGCAGGGTCGTGCTAGCAAAGATGAGAAGCATTCTTGGGTTAGAATGCAATGCATACAAAGACCAGAAGATTTGTGGGTTTCAGACAAAGGGAAAATGGTCTTGCCGGACAGTCTTTTGTCACAGTTTGCAAGGTTTCATCATGGCCAAGCACACATTGGGAGGGATGCCATTATTAGGCTGTTCAAGATTGACTGGTTTAACCCAAAGTTTAGACAAGCTGCAGAGGTGATTTGCCATTGTTGTGTAATCTGCCAACAGATGAACGCGGGGAAAGTGACAGTGGTGAATTTGAGCCACATTGGAAGAGCTGGAGGTCCATTTAGCAGAATGCAATTGGATTTCATTGAGATTGCTGTGTGTGGAGGTTTGAGGCATGTGTTGGTGATTGTGTGTATCTTTAGTCATTGGCTTGAAGCATACCCTACATGCAGGAATGACAGCCTCACAGTAGCGAAGCTGCTGCTTAGGGAATTAATACAACGTTTCGATTTTCCAATCTCTTTAGAATCAGATAGGGAAAGTCACTTCAACAATGACATGGTTAAGCTATTGTGTGCAGCATTGAACATTGAGCAGAAGTTGCATTGTAGCTACCACCCTGAAGCATCAGGACTAGTGGAATGGTACCCTGAAGTTGAGAATAGTGAAAATGTGTGCATCCACGAGTTTGAAATGGCCAGACGCATTACCTTTAGTGTTAATGTCAATGAGAAATACACCTAACAAGAAAACCTGAAAGCTGGCGATTGGGTTGTCATCAAGAAACACGTAATGAAGACTTGCTTGGAGCCACGTTGGAAGGGACCCCACCAAGTGATACTAACAACTGCTACTGCTGTGAAGTGTGCAGGAGTTCTGAACTGGAGCCATGCCAGTCACACGAAAAAGGTGATGTGTCCAACTGATGAGGAAGTTGAGTTGTTGAAAGTACCAACAACAGACAAGAATGTCTCAGGGCCGGAGAGTGATCGAAGGGGAACTGAGACAGAAGGAGAGCCCGTTGAGGATGACTTGGTCACTCCAGTAAGAAACGAGGGAGAAGAGATCCTGAGGGGTGATGGTGAGCCTATCTCAACTGAGGCAGCAGGAGAACCTAGTCAGAGGGAGGCTCTCGCAGTAGTAGACGATTATGAGAATGAGCCAGAGCCCTTAACAGACCCAGAAGGCAAAGGAGATGAGGCAGAGGAGAGTCAAAGTGTCCAGACTCCTCCTGAGCCGATTGCAGGTCCATCAAGCGAAAACACCATAGAGCAGAGAGAAGAGGAAGAGTTGCTACAAGAAAGATCAAAGACCAGAGAGATACTGAAAGGGGACAAGTGGCCAGAGTCACCAGTAAAAAGGAGAGAAGTGGTTGTCGAAGGTGCCATAGAAGAAGAAGTAGACACCACAACAAGAGAAGATCTAAGTGAAGAAGAGTTGCAAGGTGATCGCAAGTTAAAAAGGAAGAGAGTAGCAAATAGAAGGTACGAAGGTCCTGAATGGGGGTATGCAACCACAACTGAATGGCAACAGGATTTCTTGCTGTTTTGTTTTGATCGCGAAGTCCCAGGTCAATACTTTGGCACCTGAGTCTGGCTGAAGAGACTGAAATTGATGTAAAGATTGGAACTGAAAATTGAAATTGAGAAAAGAGACTGAGAATTTACCGGATGAGACTTTGAGAACCTGAATTGACTTTTGAAAACTGATTTTGACAAGCAGCTAACCTGAATTGACAAAGGATCCTGGGAGCGAAACTGAAAGCTGAGAAAAAAAAAGAGAAAAATTGCTGGAAGAAGATTTTGCTTGTTTTGACTTTGCTGCAAAAGAACAAATGTAACCATCCTCTGTTGTTGTTTTAAATAACCATCCTCCACTTTCTGATTCTTTACAGATCATGGCTAATACTAGGCAGGAGAGTAGAGGGAGTAGGCATTGTAAATACTTGGGTGTTGGCTTAGGCATTGCGTGTGTGATATTGATTGTGGTTGTGATTGTGGGTATGACATTAATGGATACGAGTGAGACTAACAATGCTTCAATTCCTGAAACTACTACTGCACTAACCGCGTGGGAGAGGTTTGAGCTGGATGAGAGATACTTACATGAGGGAACTAATGCAAAAGGGGGAACTTTCTACTAATGTTTTCTTTTGCTTGCTGTGTGAGTATGTCGAGACAATGGAAGCGAAGGATTGCTTTGTGTGTACACAGATTCCTATTTCGGTACAAGAAGGGGTGACCGATCATAGCTTGCCACTAACCTATGGGATAAGTTGTAGTCTGTTACTAACAAGATTTTATAACCAGGAGGATATCCAGTACTTCTATTCTAATTATGATTTTGTGTTTTCTTATGTGCCTATAATAGAAGATATGAGTGATGTAGCTAGATACGATAGTATAAAGTTAGTTAAAGGGTTCTTTGAGCCGACATTGAGAATTAGTACATCTTATGCTCACTGCAATAATTTGTCATGCTTGCTTACACCTGTACAGAAAAGCTTTTTAGATCACACGGATGATAGAAGGAGAGCATTAAAGGGTAAATTAGATAAAGGAATACAGCAGCGAGTTTTTGCTAGTAGTGAGGGTTATGGTGCAATTAGAGAGCAAGGGAAGTTAGCTTTAGATGCATTACACGAAGGGAAGCTTTGTATATCTAGGCCGAAATCATATTATGACAATGTATTTGTGGGAATGAGTGAATGTGAGCATGTGTTTTTGTTTCAGAGTAAATGGACGTTCATGTTAAATGGACAGGATCCGGTGATCCCAGGGATCTACTATATATGTGGGCCTAATGCTTATTACCGTCTTCCAAAGGGATGGTATGGAACATGTTATTTGGGGATAGTTTTCCCAAAGATATACCAACTTGACAACTTAAAGAAATTTCCGAGATTGTCTGAATTGCATCGTACTAGACAGAAAAGAGAAACTGCTGCTGGTGTAGTGGGAGACATATTTGGGGCGATAATTCCTTCAGTGGGAGTTATCTTGAATTCAAAAAAGATTCAGAAGTTGTCTACTATTATGGATAACATGCTGACAAATTTTTCAGGAGCTATACTCCTAATGGATACTGAACATGCTGCGGAGAGGGCTATGACTCTTCAAAACAGGCTTGCTTTAGACATTCTTTTAGCGAAAAATGGCAGAGTTTGTAGAATGCTTAATGAGAATCATTGTTGCGCATATATGCCAGATAATAGTAATGAGATTAGAAGTATGCTTACTAACTTGACTAAGGATAGTACAGATTTGAAGGAATTGAAAGAACCTGGTGTTTGGGAAAAGGTTGGAAGGTGGCACAAACTGTGCTGCAGGCCCACTAGCAGCGTTTGATTTACAGACCCTGGGCACCTCTGTTGCACTTTACTAGGGACTTACTAGTAAATCAAATATGACAATCGGGGATAAACCAATCACCAATACAATTTACACAGGGAGCATGTGCCCTTTAGCACTGGTTAGCAGTGGTAAAGTGCCCAGAGTCCTAAAGCCAACAAAAACAGGTCAGAAAAAATAGGAAAAAGGGGGCCAAAAGTTTGGGGATGACCCTGCAAAAAAGGGCCAGGTTCAACATTTATGATTAAATACTTAAAAGTATTACTATTGTCTGTGTTTCCTGACAGCTCTATCTCATATGATGCTATGACCCATGTATGAAGAATGGAAATATCTTGCCAGTGTTGACTTTGGGAATTTGGTTTTAAACTGTATATAGGGTTTTAAGTGTATGTAAATACAGTGTAAACTATTTGTGTATATCTTTGTAGCCCTAAAGAAGCTCCGGTGGTTGGGGGCAGGGGGGAGCAAAAAGTGCTTGCCGTGGCTACAATACGATTTTTTTTACAAGAAGATGAGAAATTGGATAATAACTACATATAGGACTCTTCTTTTGTATTCTTTCAAAACGTGGACAATTGATTCAGATTATCTTTGGAGATATACTACTTTTATGATTTAATTTTCGAGTGCTGCTTAATATACTTTATATTGTGTTTATGAGCAAAGTGGTTACCCAGCAGAGGGTCAATGGTGTCTGAGCCCTCAAGTTCATGCACCCATTTATTTCTAAGTTCAGTTTATAACTAAGCAAATACAGTATAGTGATAAGTGCAGTTTCTGCTGCTCCACCGATCCTTTGTAAATCATTTGTTTTCTTTCCATCTATGACTCCTACAGTATTAATGTTTGACAGCAGTAGCTCCAGTAGTGCAAATTGCACAATTCAAATTTCTCCCCTTTTTTTTGATTGCATATGTGAAGGTTAAATAATTATTCACTCTGATGCAACTGTGGGATCTGCACATTTAGAGTAAATTAGTGAGAGTATTTAATATATTTTTTTAATTATTGAGGTCTTTTGCATCTTTTACGAACATGTTATCATAGTACTAGTCATAACGTGTGTAAACAGATGCTGTTCAATAGTAGATTCCATAGGTAACCACTTCAATGACAGTAATACTATGTACCTCACTTATATTCATCCAGGACCTATATCTTACACACAAGTTGTTCAAGGGGTGCATACATTTAACAAATTATTGTTACAGTTGTTACATAATATGTAAATGCACATGTTTTGCACTTCCTATGCTATTGCGTGTTTTTATTGACGTATGCCTTTATCATGTTTTACATATGGTGGAATTTGAGTATTTGAACACTCAGACCTGGGTATTCTTGGACTGGTATATGTATTGATTTCTCATTTCAGAGATGCCATGTGAACACCATTTATTCCCCATTTGATGTGCGCTGAATCCTCAAGAATGAATGTCTCCACAGCTAATTATCATTATCCTGTTTGTGATAGATATACTTTTTTGTCTATAATTAAGCACTTCAAAATAAAGGTGTGAGCGGCGTTGACACATTTCCAGGCACACTCACTCATGACATGGTGTAAGGAAAAATGCATGGGAAAAGAAGCTAAATGATGAAGAATTCATGAACAAATAAACATTCAATATCAAGAAAGTGGGGGCGAAGAGTGAGGATTTTATTATTTTTAAATTACAGCTACAGAATGTAGAATCGTTTTTAAGAGACTTTTCTTTGATTGTGTCTACTCTGTTTAATCAGTCACCTTGCTGTTGATTCAGAAGACTGAGCAAAATCTGCAGAGGTTCAAATGCTACAATGGCAGATATAAAATTACATTTAAGAACTAATCACATACTAAACAGGTAACATAACTGAATGAAAGAAGGTGATGCAAAATAAACATCATATTAAAACCAAAACTGAAAAAGTCAACACGTGCTATAATACCCAAATGTACAACTTTGCACAGAGTAACTATGGTCCAATATACTCATCCCTGTTCGCAAACCAGGATGTGAAAATTTGCAGATGGTCCTGAGTTACGTTTTGACATATTCTACTCATGTTCCTTCTTGAATTTACAAAAATATCTACAAGTTCACAGAACATGAAAAACGGATTTAAAGTATTTCGTTTTCACGTTGTGATCCCTGCAATGCTGATTCCTTAAAAATCACCTTTATGATCCATTTGTGTTCATCGCACTAGAGTATGCAGGTAGCAAAAGTGCCAGAGACTTTCGTATGTGTATGTGAATTGCGCGCATTTTCCCCTGTGATTAACAAGTGACACGTCACAGGCAACTTCACATCGCACTGTCTAAAAAACTAATGGTGTTGTGGAAAACAGAATGATTTAAAATAAAAAGAGGTGAATATCTTTCGGTTGAAAGACATGATTAGTGATCAGTGGTGACTTTGGGTAGTTTTACTAACCTTCATTAAAATGGCTGAGTTTTCAAAAAAGTCTGTGGTGGCAATGACACTGTGTGGAAAGCATATGGCATGGATGCCATCATTTCCCATCTTCATGGGGCACTCTAGATTCTTAAGCAGAAACATGGTTTTGTTTGCAGCACTCCCCCAACATAGAACACCCACCCACTTCTAAAAAAGTTGTTCGGAAGATAGTCATCATACTCATTTTAACTGTCGATATGTTGACATGTACTTGGAAGATATATTTCATTCAGCAAACGCCAACATGATAGTTGGAGTAAATTATGTCTGTTTTTTCAAGCAAACAAGTGACTTCTGTTTACTTGTTGCTGTTTAAAGCTTACTATAGAACAAGGCTGTGTCGTGCTATCATCCACAGCATATCTCAATTTCATTTTCGGATGGAAACATTTTTGTCTCATGTTTGTGTCAGGACTAGGGGTGGGTGTAACTGACGTAGTTCTCTCAAGCGTAATTAGCACAAAATTACTTGCAAAATGCAGACTCATGTCCAAAAAAGACTCATGTCCTAATTTTGAACTAGGAACATAGCATGAAATACTAAAGGACACAAACAGCAGTAGTCGGCAGTCACTCGCTCTCTCTTAGTTCCTTGTTCCTGAGCTCCTATACCTGGATATTTTCCCCAAATTAATCTTAATTACTCAGCTGGAGTAATCATGTAATTTCAATAATTTTGAATCACGAGTAATGTGTGAGTACTTAAATTACTCCAATTACCGCAACGTAAATAAAACCTTGCCCGGGACTCATCAGAGCTCCTTTCGGAGGGACACCGGGCAAGCAGGAGCTACTGTGCCCAACCACAGGGGTTGAGACCTTTTACTCTTGATGTCCCAGTCGCTGACTTACTATGGGTTCTGAGAGACTGGCCAAGTACTCCTTCATCACTTGACTTTCAGTAGTAGCATAGGTCAAGCAGTCAATGACTCCTCAAGGGGAGGGTAGATGCAGGGGGTGAACACAGGTAGACAACTCAAAATATGTCCAATAGCAGTAATACATGCTTTTCCAGTCAAATACTTGTTTTTATGAAAAAAAGAAGCATTTATATACCAACACAGAGTACAATATGGCTGCACAAACAATACTGATAGACCCCTAAGTCCAGGGCTCTAGAGTTCTATAGGCAGGTCACTGTGTCCCATTTCCCACTCACTAGCGGTTGGGGTTACTCCCCAACCACTATGGGTGACATTCAGGCTAGATCCCCACTAGTAGTCCAAGTTTCAGGAGTCCCACTCCAACTCCTTTGAAAAGTCAAAAGCCATCCAACATCCGAAACACTGTATGTGGCAGAACAAGTTCCCCAGGGCCTTCCGACCCTATGATCAGTCTCAGCCATTACTGAAGGGGTTGCGTGACTCAAGTCTCTGGCAGCATTTCTCTTGTGGAGGTCACATAGGGCTGCAGCGGCTGCTGTTGCTGTTAACCCATGGTACATCCTTTATGTGGTTGCCAGATTTGCAACATATAGTACAACACAATGATGGGCCAGATATTTTCTGCTGAGTACTGAAGGACCCCGCTAAACACATGCAAACACCAACATTTACTTTTTAGAAGTCCAAAAGTCCTATCAATGGTATTTGTTGTTTTTAAATGAGTTCTGCTATAATTTTCTTCTGCAATGATGTGTAAATGAGTTATAGGGGCCAACAGACCTGGATTCAGTGGGCAGGCACCAACGCTTTTATGACAGAAACAGGGGAAAATTAACAAGGTGCTTTTGCATCATAATGCCCCAAGGATGAGATTAAAGAACTGTAATATGATGCACCAAATGAATAGAGGACATACCATGTTTTAGACATGGAAATAACTTTTACTTAACTTTTCACCGTCACGTTCATTTTCATGCATAAACATACGATACAGTTAAAATGCAAGACGCACTCCCCCAATAACCCATTGCTCTCTTGCTGCCTGACCATGATGATGCATGGAATGCCGCTGCTCTGTGAGACCCACGAGACATGAAGCACCCAGAACAATTGGTGCTGTAGAGTGTCATCTGTAAATCTGCACTAGATATAATTTGGGCATTCAGGAGTATTTTCCTGTTTCAACACGTGTTCCTTTGTTTTTGAAGGAATTATCTGTTTGTATTTACAATTAATAGCACCTACCACAGTAGAAAAAGAAGCAAGGGCTTAGAAATCATTTTTGGCATCTGTCCACTCTGCTATGTCTTTAAGAAACAAGAGATAATGGGAAACCTTTTGTAACATGGCTTCAAGAACTGTTCCAGGTTGATGGTTTTCAACAAATTGCCGAGTCTTGGGTTTTCCCAAAAGTACAGATTACACCAACTATTCTCACAGGCCATTGTCTCCTTCTTCCTAGTTGTTAAGTGACTATGAATTGTACTATTTTTTACTTAGCATCTTCCATTGAATAGAATGAACAATCTGGTTCACATTTGTTCTGTTTTATCTATATGTGCCTTGATTTGTTTTGCTTTGTATTCTGTCTTGGAGATGGATGTTTGGTTTTTACGGACACACCTCTTCAGTGATGTACTGAAAATGACCCAATCGTTCCCTTCACCATGCCTCCTGCCAGATGCAGACTGAATAAAGAGGCACAGGCACCCTCGTCCATCAAAATACACCTGACTGAGAATGTGAATGTTTGTTACTTGCTGGGCACGGCACCCTATGGTTATTTGAGGCTTATGAGGTTGATCCTCAAGACCTGAGCGCCAATAGTGTTTCCAATCAGGAACGCAACTAAGGATGAAGGTGCCGCAATAATCACCTCAACCCTGGTGCTATATTGAAATAGCTTTATATAATACTTGTATGTATGTGTGTATGTATTTTGTATGACTTTTGGCTCTGTGGATCTTGCCCACGGACCAAAACCCAAACCATCAGACAGCAACAGAATTTGATTAAAATGAGGAAAGGGACTGAAATAAAATTAGATAATTTAATTTTAGAAATGGAAGCGACAATATACCTGCCAGTCGAAACACCATGTAAAAATCATGTGTATGATGCTCAGAGGAGGACTCCAAATAATTAAGCTACTGTGAAACAAAAGCTGGAGAAGTGTGCCAGGGAGACTTCATAACACAATGAATGTAGTAATACATTGAATGTTTTCTTTGCAGAAACGACAGCCCTAATTTACGAAGCCCTAGTGGCACACTGGCCACCGAGCCTCATTTTTTTACGATCGGGTGGTGCAGTGTGCCAGCCCATATTTACAAGGCCACGCAAAGCCACCTTTTGTGGCTTTTCATGGCATTCTAAACATGGGCCCCTTTCATGCATAACACTTGCGTGAAAGGGGCGTTCCATAAGTGTTGCTTTGTGTGTATGTTAATTCTAAACAAAGAGACTACCAAATGAATGAACTGTGTGAAGAAAGGGAATTGGGTTCATGACCTGCGTGGAGCTGCAGTAGGAAGAGATACACAACTTATTTCATGAGAGTTCCACAATCGAATTCTGGAACAAATTGAGATGTCAATACACTAATCAATAAGGCTATGTGCTGGTTTAGAGAGTGAAAGTGCTGACATTAGGAGCTACATAATAGCAACGAAAAAAGATGAATAAACATGCAAATGCTATAATATCTGTTGTACAACCGACAAATGGGATAGAACTAGTTTTGGAACAATAATGATCAAGCACAGATTTTGACTAACCTTGATAAGTGTAGTTTAGTCCCAAATCTAAAACAATTGATACACATAGTCTACCCTTTTGGAAGAGAGAATTAAGTAGGATTTGTGATGAAGTGAGTTCAGAGAAAAGTAGAAGTTACACTCCAATGGAGGGGAATCATACCGAATAAAAGGGAGATAAGCAATCCGCTAATAAAGGGGAACATCATAACCGAACCAAATCGAGGTCAAGTGAAAGGAAGGGAACTGATGAAGCAGATATTTGAGCCCTTGTTACTTAACTAATTGTAGTAATGTAGTGGGCCCATCCATTTGGAAAATTGAGGAACAGGGCCCGACTTTGGCAAGTTGGTGTAGGACAGGACCGAAATTAAAAATGGAAGAAGAAGACTGGGTTGATTGTATCAGGAAATATGATACTTGTTGTGTCCAAGACTCTTGGGTCAGTGACCCTGTTGTTTACAAAGACTACAAAACCTTCAATGTACCTTCAAGCAAAGGCCTCAAAAGTAGATCATATCAATCACATCCACGTTCTGAGAACAGGCAAAACAGATTACACCTGGGCACTACATTCCGTCATCCAGATGCACAGGAAGTGACATCACTGGTTTCCCACCAAAGCCATCTTTAAAAGAATCCAGGCAAGAGTGCTTTACTTTCTATCATCAATTTGCAGAGCAAGTGACATCCCTGGATTTACCATCATACATCTGCACAGGAAGTGACATCACTTAATTTGCCATCATTCATCTGTATAGCAAGTGACATAACATCCTGTCTACACCATACTTCAGTCATCTCTTTTGGGCATCCTATAGCCTGGGATCTACACTTAGTGGTAGACACAGAGAAGGTGACTGCCTGTTAGTGCCTGTTATTACGTCTAGAAAGGACCTTGTGTCAGGCAATGTGAGATTTAATCATGTGCCTCTTCCAGTAACCCCATACCACCAATCCTTACAAGCACAGCCAGATCTAGAAGACACTCACATAGCATTCACACAAAATATAGATTCAACCTTTTTCACATCCAACTAACTACCACGCACCCTCAAACTAGGGAACTCACATACCAACTCATGCTCTTTAATGCTTGCTTTGCAGTACTCTATGCTCCACATATCATATACCTCATTGCTTAATGCAGGTTTGATGTCTTCCGCCCCTCAGAAACATGATTCCTGCCCCAATCCTCGCACATCCTAGATATCCTTATACCCACAGATTAGAGTATCAAGCATGTTGACCACGCATACTTGAAAACAGGAGGCTTTGCTGTGATCCATAAGTCATCCTGATCCTACACCCTACACAAGCAAGTAACTCCATGGAGCTGCTGACATGCCACCTACAAGCCTACTTGGCAGAATAAGGACTAATTGATAAATTCTCAGATCTTGTCACAATCTTGTCCATCCAACATGGGCACACCATCCTCTTGGGTGACTTCAACCTCCAAGACATCAAAAGCTCAAAACACAAAAGAGGCACCTTCTTTATCCTCATCAACACACTGAATGTGGCACAGCATGTCATACAATCAATACCTTCCAAAGGTTACATGCTTGTCCTTTTCATCTCATCATCTCCAACAGGCCAATGCAAACCACTCATAGCCTGTACTGGACTGAACACTTTGGCCTGCCTAACTCCCTGCTTGAAATACTACCAACAAAGCAAGGTCAACACAAAAAAATAAAAACAAACCTTCAGATTATTCAACGACTTCTCTATAGCCAACCTCACCCTATCAACTTCACACCTGTTGCCAACACTGTTCTAAACACCTTTGTACTTTTTGAAAAACTATGTGAACGTCCACACCCAAATTCAAACATGCAAGTGCAAACCAAAGTCTTCAGCACCCTGGTACTCTAAAGAACTTCCTGGCAATAAAAAATACATCTGCAGACAGAAAAGAAAATAGAAACAAAATATACCTACCAATAAACTTGTGATACTTAAGTCCCTCTGCGCAACACAGAGAGCTCAGCACATCAGCTAAAGCAAAGTTGTGGAGATATCTTGTACAGAGGAAGTGTTGACTCAATATTAGAATGTAGTGATGTAGGTGGTGACTTCACATGGAATGTGGGGAGCCCTGTGGTTGGATGGAAAAGGAGAGAAGCAGGAGAGGGAGCAGTGCTGAAGATGTCAAGAGTTTACCATATGAAATAAAAGTGGATATACAATAGAGCTATGGAAGCCTCATCTTTACATTGGCGACGAGGATGGGATTTCCGTGCAGGAGATGGATTTCAGAGAACATCTTCACCCCTGGAATGAGATACAGTTTCCTATATGAAAGTAATTATTTCAAGCCCTTCAACGGAGAATATAATATCATTCTCATTTCCCAGAAACTGCGGTGAGCGAATTTATTAACTTAGAAATAGTCTAAAGACTTAATATACTTTAACTAACTACATCACTTTGAACGGCAATGAACTAACTCAACTATAACCAACTAATGTTCTGGTCGAGTACATGTTGCGCTGAAGTAATCGACTGACTGTTTTTAATTACGATCAAAGGAAGTATTTCTTGTGCGAGGTTTCAATGCGCGCACATAACTGAAACTGAAATTTAACACGCGCGAGCCATTAGGGAAATATTTCATGTATGAGCTTTCAGTGCGCGTACATAACGGAAACTGAAATTTGATATGTGCGAGCCCATTAAGCTGCACAAGTCTTCTACAGCGTGCAGGATTGTGCCTCGTGAGGCAAACAGACTTGTTGATCGGCTCGGCAGCACTTACCAGTGTGCTGTGAACGGTTGCGTGCTGCCGCATTTCTATCGCTCTCCGTGAAAAATATATATACATTATTGTTAGAAATGGGGTCTTTGGTTGACAGTCAGGTTACCCCCTGTTCAAGCAAGGACCCTCACTCTAGTCAGGGTAAAAGAGAATCACCCTCAGCTAACCCCTGCTTACCCCCTTGGTAGCTTGGCAGAGCAGTAGGCTTAACTTCAGAGCGCTGGGTGTAAAGTATTTGTACCAACACACACAGTAACTTCATGAAAACACTACAAAATGACACAACACCGGTTTAGAGAAATAGGAAATATTTATCTAAACAAAACAAGACCAAAACGACAAAAATCCGACATACATAAGTCAAGTTATGAATTTTTAAAGATTAAACTCAAAAATAGCGCTTAGAAGCAAAAATGCTTCAATGAGATGTTAACACGGCGTCGTTCCCAACCAGCCAACACCAGCGGCGCCGGACACGGAGTCGTGTAGACCCCCAAGTACCTTGGGTGAAGAGTGAAAACAAGCCGATGCGCGAAGTCGGGAATCCCGGCGTCTGTGCGAAACGTTGAATCCGTGCACTTCGAGCAGTGTCGGTCACGACGTGGTGCGGCGACTTCCACGAAGTTGCGGACTTCAGCGGGGCTGCTGCGGCGTCGGGCCTGCTGAAGAGCGTCGCGTTCCAGCGAAGGTCACGGCGTCAGGTGCAGGCGGCGTTACCGGATTCAGCAGCGGCGTCGGTCCGAAGTCGTCCGAAGTCGATTTCCTTCGATTCCACCAGCTTTCCTTTCAAGGGCCCAGGGACTTGATAGGGCACCACTTGTCAGAGCAGGAGTCTCTCCAGAGACTCCAGGTGCTGGCAGAGAGAAGGCTTTGCTGTCCCTGAGACTTCAAACAACAGGAGGCAAGCTCTAAATCAAGCCCTTGGAGATTTCTTCACAAGATGGAAGGCACACAAAGTCCAGTCTTTGCCCTCTTACTCTGGCAGAAGCAGCACTGCAGGAAAGCTCCACAAAGCACAGTCACAGACAGGGCAGCACTTCTTCCTCAGCTATCAGCTCTTCTCCAGGCAGAGGTTCCTCTTGGTTCCAGAAGTGTTTCTAAAGTCTGTAGATTTGGGTGCCCTTCTTATACCCATTTTAGTCTTTGAAGTCACCTTTGTTCAAAGGGGACTCACACCTACTTGTGAAATCCTGCCTTGCCCAGGCAAGGCCTCAGACACACACCAGGGGGTTGGAGCCGGCATTGTCAGAGGCAGGCACAGTCCTTTCAGATGAGAGTGACCACTCCACCCCTCCCTCCTAGCAGAGATGGCAAATCAGGAAATGCAGGTTACACCCCAGCCCCCTTTGTGTCACTGTCTAGTGCGAGGTGAAAAACAACCCAACTGTCAAACTGACCCAGGCAGGGAATCCACAAACAAGGCAGAGTCACAGAATGGTTTAAGCAAGAAAATGCTCACTTTCTAAAAGTAGCATTTTCAAACGCACAATCTTAAAATCAACTTTACTAAAAGATGTAATTTTAAATTGTGAGTTCAGGGACCCCAAACTCCACATGTCCATCTACTCTCTAGGGGAATCTACACTTTAATCATATTTAAGGGTAGCCCCCATGTTATCCTATGAGAGAGACAGGCCTTGCAACAGTGAAAAACGAAGTTGGCAGTATTTCACTGTCAGGACATATAAACCACATTACTATATGTCCTAGCTTATCCATACACTGCACCCTGCCCTTGGGGCTACCTAGGGCCTACCTTAGGGGTGCCTTACATGTAAGAAAAGGGGAGGATTAGGCCTGGCAAGTGGGTGCACTTGCCAAGTCGAATTTACAGTGTAAAAATACACACACAGACACTGCAGTGGCAGGTCTGAGACATGATTACAAGGTTACTTATGTGGGTGGCACAACCAGTGCTGCAGGCCCACTAGTAACATTTGATTTACAGGCCCTAGGTACCTCTAGTGCACTTTACTAGGGACTTAGCAGTAAAACAAATATGCCAATCATGGATAAACCAATTACATACAATTTACACAGAGAGCATATGCACTTTAGCACTGGTTAGCAATGGTAAAGTGCTCAGAGTTCAAAAGCCAACAGCAACAGGTCAGAAAAAATAGGAGGCAGGAGGCAAAAAAGATTGAGGATGACCCTGCATAAGCAAAACAGTCCAACACGACCACCTGCCAGCCTAAAGCCAGGGGAGAACAATCAATACCTTGATGTACTTCCCTGATTCGGGCGATAGAACAAGGACCCAGGCCCACAACAGCAGGGGCATGTTCCAGTTCTACGCCTTCCTGACTCCAATTGGATCCCTCTGTCTATACTCTCAGGGCCCACTAAGCTAACCCATGGGGAACCCTTCTCCACATCTGCAGACACCATCTGTGCAGCACCTAACTTTACTTTGCTCACAGATGTATCCCACTGGGCAGATGGTACCACCAGGGCCAACATAGTGGTGTTGCCCACTCCACCCCCGGGGTGTGACTCTCGCCCCTCCACCCAGGGGCAACTCTGTTCACCAGGACAGCAAGCCACGGTGGCCCCGGACAACTGTCAGGGATGAGAGCCCGACCTCAGGCCTCTCAAACCACTGTGACTGTGGAGAGTGGGGGGCGGTAGCCCCAGGTGCCTGGCACCCTTTGACCACTCTCTCTTCCACCAGGTCAGGGATGACAACCTGACCCTGGTCCTCCCCTCTGGGGCTCTGTACCCTCCCTGCAGAAGCGGCACCCCCAGAGTCAAAAACTGTCAGGGTGCTTGTAGAAGCAGTCCTGCACAATTCTTCCACCAATGCAGGGCTGGTAACCTGCAACTGGTCCGCCAACCTGGGCCAGGGGTGAGGCTTCCTTCCCCCTGCCCTCCCTTCTGGGGTCCTGCACCCCCCAACTAGGAGTGGCCCCCTCAGAAGACAACATGGGATGGGCCCTGTTAGCAGTAGCCCCTTCCTCCAGGTCAGGGGGGACACCCTGAACCTGATCCTCCAGTCCAGGGTCTGTACCCACAGACTGGACCACTGCCTGGCAACCCAGGACTTCCTTGGGGGCATACCTACCCCCCACCAGGTCAGAGTTTACCCTCTGAACCTGGTCATCCAACCCAGAGTCACCACCCTGCAGTTGAACCACTGCCTGGCACACCAGGACTTCCTTGGGAGCACACTTACCCCCCATCAGGTCAGAGTTTACCCCCTGAACCTGATCATTCAACCCAGAGTCACCACCCTGCGGTTGAACCTTTGCCTGGCACACCTGAACTTCCAGGGGGGTTCACTTACCCCCCTCAAGGGACACACTGTCCCCAAGGGCCACACAAGAGTCTGGCTGGCGCAGGTCCCCTGACCTCTGCCCATCTGACAGAGTCTGGATTCCCCCCAACCCAGAAATGGTCTCACCAAGGTCATTCCTGGGGGGCTCTGATCTCAGAGCTGACCCCTGACCCTCCAGGTTCTCCACTGGGGTCCGCAACCCCCTCTCAACCTCCTGTCTGGACTTCTGCACCCTCTCACTAGGAGAGGTACTGCCAGACACCAGAACTGGTGGGACGCTGGCTACAGCCGCCCCTCCAAGTTCTCCTGACACTGCAGGTCTCCCTCAACAGATGGCCCTACGGTACAGGCTAGGCTTTCCTCTTGGAGTTCCCTCATGGAACACTCCAGGACCTGGGACCGGATCTTGGGCACCTTCGGCCTCAGCCCATCCCCATTCCCTCTCCTCTAGACTGGACATGGGGTCCCTCACCCATCCCACTACACGGGGACCTACCTGGGACACTACAATCCTTTCCTACCTCACCTGGGTGGGAACTACCTAGACCACTCCTCTCAGGAGCACCCCCAAATGCCTCTTCAGACTCTCTGGTACTCACCCAGAAGTCTGCCTCCATTGTAAGCTCCCTGGGGTCAGAGAACTCACACTCCACCTGGTGTTGGCGTAGCTCTGGAAAATAAGGACTAGACATATGCTCTCCAGCAATTACATCACTCAGCCCCTCACATGAATTAACCAAAGTACCCTTCACCCAACCATCCAGTGACTCTGCTTTGAAAAAGCACCCCACATCACCCTCCAGAGACTGGTGAGACAGTACCTTACTGTCCCTGACACTCAACCCACACTCTTCTGGGATGTCTTCACACTCCATAACCAGGACTTCTACCTGGGGGGAACCCCGCTCCCTGTCACTCTCACCTAGAGTCAGTAGAGTGTCCCTCCCACCAATAGGAATATGACTCCCCATGCCAGTTCCCCAATCCACCTCAGGGGCCCTGTGCATCACTGGAGCTACCTCATACCCCTGAACCTCCTGGCGTGTGTTAACTCCCTCCTTCAAGTAGGGCACCACATCTCTGGGTATGTGCACTTCTTCAGCAGCACTGGATATAAAAATTTAGCTGCCAACATTCCAGCTGGACTCAGCCCTTATGACTTCCAGCTCCTTCATTTTGAGCTCATAAGCCCAAATCCTCTTTTTGATCTCTAAGTCCCTCCTCCTTTCTTCCAACTCCTTCTCCCTTTGCATCCTCAACTCCTTGAACTTCAACCGGCGAGCCCTCTCTGCCTGTCTGTCCTGTAACTCTTCAGGAGTCAGACACTTGGGTGGCACCCTGCTACTCCTCCTGGGGACCCTCCCCCAGGCGTAACAGGTACCTCCACTACACCACTGTGTATCCTCTGCACTTCCCCACCCACATTCTCCTCCTCTGTGTGCCCTCCAGCCTCCTTGATTGTCACCCAGGCCGTCTGTGCCTTTTGCAGCTCCCCCTCACTGGTGGAGCTCTCAGTGGGACAGTCAAGATCTTTAAGGAACTGTTTCAACTGAGCAACTGAGTACTCCTTCAGTTTCTCTATTTCAAACACAGCTCCAGCTGTTGCATCTCCAGATTGAGACATGATGGTCACAAGTGGAAAGTTCCAAAGGCAGAAAATAAGTTCCCAATTAAGTAAAAAGGATCCGTCAAGGGATCAGCAAAATCATGGAAGTAAAACAAAAAGGAGTCCTTAAGAGAAAAAGCAAAAGATCACCAAACAAGTAGTATGTGGTCACGTAGTGGTCTGAACTCAAACAGTAGTGTACACTTAATCACTGTATGTCAAGTACAAATACAAGTACAAATCCCAACCGCTGATCACCAATGTTAGAAATGGGGTCTTTGGTTGACAGTCAGGTTACCCCCTGTTCAAGCAAGGACCCTCACTCTACTCAGGGTAAAAGAGAATCACCCTCAGCTAACCCCTGCTTACCCCCTTGGTAGCTTGGCAGAGCAGTAGGCTTTACTTCAGAGCGCTAGGTGTAAAGTATTTGTACCAACACACACAGTAACTTCATGAAAACACTACAAAATGACACAACACCGGTTTAGAGAAATAGGAAATATTTATCTAAACAAAACAAGACCAAAATGACAAAAATCCGACATACATAAGTCAAGTTATGAATTTTTAAAGATTAAACTCAAAAATAGCACTTAGAAGCAAAAATGCTTTGATGAGGTGTTAACACGGCGTCGTGACGGAGTCGTTCCCAACAAGCTGACACCAGGGCGCCGGACACAGAGTCGTGTAGACCCCCAAGTACAGTACCTTTGGTGAAGAGTGAAAACAAGCCGACGCGCGAAGTCGGGAATCGCAGCGTCTGTGCGAAACGTTGAATCCGTGCACTTCGAGCGGCGTCGGTCACGACGTGGTGCAGCGACTTGCACGGAGTCACGGACTTCAGCGGGGCTGCTGCGGCATCGGGCCTGCGAAGAGCGTCGCGTTCCAGCGAAGGTCACGGCGTCAGGTGCCGGCGGCGTTACCGGATTCAGCAGCGGCGTCGGTCCGAAGTCGTCCGAAGTCGATTTCCTTGGATTCCACCAGCTTTCCTTTCAAGGTCCCAGGGACTGGATAGGGCACCACTTGTCAGAGCAGGAGTCTCTCCAGAGACTCCAGGTGCTGGCAGAGAGAAGTCTTTGCTGTCCCTGAGACTTCAAACAATAGGAGGCAAGCTCTAAATCAAGCCCTTGGAAATTTCTTCACAAGATGGAAGGCACACAAAGTCCAGTCTTTGCCCTCTTGCTCTGGCAGAAGCAGCACTGCAGGAAAGTTCCACAAAGCACAGTCACAGGCAGGGCAGCACTTCTTCCTCAGCTATCAGCTCTTCTCCAGGCAGAGGTTCCTCTTGGTTCCAGAAGTGTTTCTAAAGTCTGTAGATTTGGGTGCCCTTCTTATACCCATTTTAGTCTTTGAAGTCACCTTTGTTCAAAGGGGACTCACACCTATTTGTGAAATCCTGCCTTGCCCAGGCAAGGCCTCAGACACACACCAGGGGGTTGGAGCCAGCATTGTCAGAGGCAGGCACAGTCCTTCCCGATGAGAGTGACCACTCCACCCCTCCCTCCTAGCAGAGATGGCTAATCAGGAAATGCAGGTTACACCCAGCCCCCTTTGTGTCACTGTCTAGTGCAAGGTGAAAAACAACCCAACTGTCAAACTGACCCAGACAGGGAATCCACAAACAAGGCAGAGTCACAGAATGGTTTAAGCAAGAAAATGCTCACTTTCTAAAAGTGGCATTTTCAAACGCACAATCTTAAAATCAACTTTACTAAAAGATGTATTTTTAAATTGTGAGTTCAGGGACCCCAAACTCCACATGTCCATCTACTCTCTAGGGGAATCTACACTTTAATCATATTTAAAGGTAGCCCCCATGTTATCCTATGAGAGAGACAGGTTGCAACAGTGAAAAACGAACTTGGCAGTATTTCACTGTCAGGACATATAAACCACATTACTATGGCCCTCATTCTGACCTTGGCGGTCTTTTCGCGAGACTGCCGAGTTACCGCCGCGGTGAAGACCGCCGACCGCGGCGGTATGCCGCTGTGCGCATTCCGACCGCTGGGAGCGTTCCGCCGGGAAACCGCCAGCAGCCACACTGGCGGTCGGCGGAAAAGTGAAGACTGGTCAACCTCCACCGCCACGCCAGCAGAACACCGCCCACAGAATTCCGACCCACATATCTGTGTGGCGGTCTTCTGTTGGCGGTGTTCTGTTGGCGGTCACCTCCCCATGGCTCCCGTCGCCTCCCGGAGGACCAACGCACAAGGTAAGTTGACCGTCCGTGAGGGGAGGGGGAGGGGGGTGTTGTGTGATGTGGGCGTGCATGGGGGTGTGCGTGTGAGTGTGTAGAGGGGGTGTGTGAGTGCGTGTATGCGGGCGGGGGGTGCTGCTGTGTCTATGGGTAATGTGTGCTGTTCGGCAGGTGCGCATGTCTGCATGTATGTGTGCGGGTATGTGTCCCCGTTGTGTATGTGTGTGTAGGGGGTGTGTATATGTGCATGTTGGGGGTGTGTGCATGTCGGGGTGCATGTATGTGCATGTCGGGGTGGGGGTGGGGAGGGGGTTCGTACCACCTCTGGGGGATGGCAGGGGGGTGGAGGGTGTGGGGGGAGGACTCGGGTGGGTAGTGGGGGGTGGGGGAGACCCCTATCAGTGCCAGGGAAGGAATTCCCTGGCCCCGATAGTGCCTACCGCCATGGTTCGCATGGCGGTTCCCGACCGCCAGAAACCGCGGCGGTAGGCAGGGTCATGATACCGTTGGCGGTCTTGGGACGACCGCCGGGCCGGAGTGCGCAAACTCCAGCCCGGCGGTCATGACCGCCGTGGCGGTCGGAGTGGGGAAGTGGCGGTCGATCGCGGCGGTGACCGCCGCGGTCAGAATGCCATTTTTCTGACCGCCGGTCTGTTCGCGGTCCGACCGCCGCCTCTCCGCCGACCGCCAAGGTCAGAATGAGGGCCTATATGTCCTACCTTATCCATACACTGCACCCTGCCCTTGGGGCTACCTAGGGCCTACCTTAGGGGTGCCTTACATGTAAGAAAAGGGGCGGATTAGGCCTGGCAAGTGGGCCCCCTTGCCAAGTCGAATTTACAGTGTAAAAATACACAAACAGACAATGCAGTGGCAGGTCTGAGACATGATTACAGGGTTACTTATGTGGGTGGCACAACCAGTGCTGCAGGCCCACTAGTAACATTTAATTTACAGGCCCTAGGCACCTCTAGTGCACTTTACTAGGGACTTACCAATAAAACAAATATGCCAATCATGGATAAACCAATTACATACAATTTACACAGAGAGCATATGCACTTTAGCACTGGTTAGCAATGGTAAAGTGCTCAGAGTTCAAAAGCCAACAGCAACAGGTCAGAAAAAATAGGAGGCAGGAGGCAAAAAAAGATTGAGGATGACCCTGCATAAGCAAAAAAGTCCAACAATCATTAACAACATGCCACACAGAAGTAACCACTTCAAAGTATTTCAGGCATTAACGTAAACGTGATAAAATGTGTGACTTAATCTAATTTCAATACATTTGACTGTTGAATCAGCTGTCTGTACTCACCTAGGCATGGGGATACTTCCACAGTCTCAAAGTGTAAACAGTGAAATAATCTTCCTTCTGATTGGCACTAGAGTCAACTTCCTGGAATAAAAATAAATGAAGGACATTATGAACATGATGTCAGAGAAATAAAAGAAGAGCTTTAAAAACAGGATTAGAAATAGTAGAAAAACATTCAGTACCAATATAAAAAAACTGAGATAAAAGAATAGAAAAAAAAGAATGAAATTAATTAAGTACTTAATTATTATTTGTTCTTTAACAACAGAAACAATGGGGGACCAGAACATGTCTTCACCCCCACCATTTTTAGCAACACCTGGCGAGCCACCTATCCCATGGAAACAGTGGAAAAAAATGTTTACAACTTACATATTGGCAATTGGGGGTGATCGTTATGGCCCTCGCAGGAGGCAAGCAATTCTTCTACATCATCTTGGTATTGAAGGGAGAAAAATATATGAGGATCTACTGGATGTTTCTTTAGGAATGGGGGATGGACAACCTACCAATGTATTTGATATGTCCATGCAAATGCTGGATATTCAATTTATGCCTAAAACCAATCGTGTTCTGGAACGTCATACATTTTTTTCAAGAATGCAAAAAGCTGATGAGGATACAGCGTCCTATGTAGCAACCTTACATGGACTTGCGTTGTCTTGCCGTTTTGAACAATTATCTGACTCCTTGATAAGAGATCAGATTGTGAGATGCATGTTTGACAAGAAAATAAGAGAGAAATTATTAATGAAGGATCCAAATTTAGAAGAAGCGATACAAATAGCCAAAAGAATGGAAACACTGCTATTTGGCTACAAGAAATGGATGAATCTAACAAAGAAGGGAAACAAAATATTGTTGGAGAAATCCGGAATAAGGGCAACTTGTCAATTGATATTGAAAAGAAAAAAATCCACAAAAAATTAGGAAGACATGGATGGAGAGAAACAGAGAAAAATTGGCTGGAGAGATATAAATTGTTATCGGTGTGGTGCTCCCGTGCACATTGCGTCTAGCAAAATGTGTGCAGCAAGAAGTGCAATATGTCGCAATTGCGGCAAAAGAGGACATTTTGCTAAAGTTTGTAAATTGAAAATGAATGAAGGTGGTGGGCGGACAATTCAAGAAGTTCAGGATGTGTGTGAGAGTATAGAAGAAAGAATCTTAACGGTAGATGGAGAGCTTAATGACTGTGAGGTTGATAGCGGAATTGCACATGTGCAATTGTCAAGTGAGCAAGTTAGAATGGAAAGTACCTATTCGTTGGAGAAACCTCATGCTCAAGTATTACTGGACAATGTGCCAATAAAGTTACTAGTGGATTCCGGAAGTTTGTTCAGACTTATTTCAAAGAAGGTATATGAAGAACAGTGGACAAACTCTAGGAGTGAGAACTTGCTGGAACCAGACATAAAGGCTGTAGGTTATGCAGGGAAGAGGATAGAAATGTTTGGTATGCGATGGATGACAATCGTCTTTAAGAGTAGAGCTGTTAAAGGAAAGATATATATTACAAACTATGGAACAAATTTATTGGGCCAGCGGCACCAAAAAGACTTAGGCATAGTCCTGAATCCCAATGCTAAAGAACCGGTAATGAATATGGAAAAACAAGGAATTTATGAAGTGAGTATGAACCTTCAGCATTCTCTGATTGGAAAGTACGCGGAAGTCTTTTCGCCAAAATTGGGTCTCTTGAAAGGTTTTTCTCACAAAACAGTACTAAAGAAGAATGCAAGACCAGTAGTTAGATAAAGTGCGGAATGTACCAAAATTGATGAGAGAGCCTCTAAGACAGGAGTTGGATAGATTGTTGCAAGATGATATCATCAAGCCCATAGAATCTTCGGAATGGCTTGCTCCAGTTGTAGTGGCACCAAAGGAGGTTGGAAAGATTCGTCTGTGCATTGATCTTAGGGACTTAATCAAAAATATTTGGGTTGATAGACAACCTTTGCCAAATATTTCTCAAATGTTATCTGTAAAAGGAAATGGATGTATATTCAGTGTTTTGGACATGTCATCTGCCTATTACCTGATAAATCTGCATGAAGATTCTAGCCACCTGACATCCTTTGTAACGCCTTTGGGGGCTTTTCGTTACAAGAGGATGCCTTTTGGTCTAGCCTCCGCCTCTGCTGTTTTCCTGAGGATAATGGGAGATATTTTTGGGGATATGGATAAAGTACTATGCTTTCAGGATGATATATTAATTGTAGGTAGCAGTGAAAATGAACATGATCTTTTGTCTGAAGAAGTGATGACTAGATTAGAAAGAAAAGGTTACACTATTAAGAAAGAGAAATGTCAGATTCAGAAATCTGAGGTAACGTATTTGGGACACATTATAAGTAGTAGTGGTATTGGGCCCAAGAAAAGCATAGTAGCTGCGATTGAGCATAACCTGAACCAAGCTTCCAAGATGTAAGGATGAATTAAGATAATTCCTAGGACTTGCAGAATATTGTGCAAAGTTCATAAAGAACTTCACAGAAAAAGTGGAACCTTTAAGAAAACTTATGAAAAAAGGAGCAGGTGGAGAACTGTGGCTCAATGGTTAGAGCGGCAGACCCTGATGCAGAAATCTGGCCCAGGACCAGAGTTCAATTCCCACCTTGGCAGGTCTTGGGCTCAATTTCCTTGGACCTGATAATTCTCGCATCAATGCCTAATCTAATTCATGGGTCCCACTCTGGGCAATAGCTTGCTTAATCTCCACAACAGCACTGGAATGCCTGGCTTCACCTTGGAGGTTGCCCAGGAGTGGGCACCTCACAGGGAAAAGCCAGGAGGGGTTCCACAGCAGTATGTGTACAGCACCTTGAGACCCTAATGGGTGAGTAGTGCGCTATACAAGTACGAAGTTTACAGTTTATGTTATGAGTGAGGAGTGCAAGCATGCCTTTAAGGAAGTGAAGAAGTGTATCTTGGAAGCTCCCGCCTTGGGTGTTTTTGATGTAACTGCGAAGACTTTCATAACCTCTGATGCGAGCAATGTAGGCATCAGAGCAGTATTGACACAGGTGAAGGATGAAGATGAGTATGTGGTGGGATTTGCTTCAAGACGATTGCAAGGTGCAGAACTTTCGTATTCTGTAATAGAGAGGGAAGCCTTGGCTTGTTGCTGGGGAATCAACCATTTCCGGTTTTACTTGTGGGGAATACCTTTCAAACTAAGGACAGACCATAAGCCATTAACTTATATCTTCAAAGGGGGACGTGGATTAGAAGGTAATGTAACTCCACGTGTCTCAAGGTGGTTGTTGTCTGTAATGGAGAAAACCTTTGACGTGGAGTTTGTGAAGGGAAGTAGAATTGTAGTTGCAGATTACCTATCAAGAATGCCGATAATTGTGGATGAGGCTATGGGAGAGTAAATTGGAATTCTTGTGGGAACGATTTTGGGAGAGCTGACAGTAAGTGAGAGTGAGTGGGAAAATGCAAGAGCAAATGATCCCATTATGAGTAAGGTGGAAGGTAAAGTGATCAATGGGTGGAAGAACGAAGATGAACAAAGTAGTGATGTATCTTGCTACTTTAAAGTGAAAGATCAGCTAAGTGTACAGAATGGAAGATTATTAAGGAGAGATCAAATTGTTACCCCAGAAGGTGTACGGAAGCACATTATTGATATGACACATCAAGGACATTTAGGTAGAGGAATGATGAAGAGAAAGGTAAGACAGTCATTTTGGTGGCCAGGAATGGATAAGCAGGTAGAGGAAACAGTGAAGAATTGTGTGGTATGTACAAATAGTGATAAAACTAAGACTCTAAGGCAAACTCCATTAGCTCCCATGAAGTTTCCAGGGAGGCCTTGGGAAAAACTGGCGGCGGATTTTATTGGTGCAATCTCTAGGTTGGGTGCGAGATGTAGGTTTATAATATTATTAGTGGATTATCACACTAAATGGTTTGTCATAAAAACGGTTGACCAGATAAATACTTAGAGAGTTGTAGAGTTTTTTAACCCCTACGGTGACCTGGACGAGGTGATCTCGTCCAGGGCACCGGTTCCCGGGTGCCTTCGACGAGATCACCTCGTCCTGCACCTGGGATGCTCCCCACCCACCCCCCCAAGGCAGGGATGGAAGGGGAAGCCCTTCCCCTTCCACCCCGATCCCCCCCACCCCGTGACATCAGCGCGCATCGCGCGCTGACAATCACAGAGGGCCTCCTCCCATTGCGCTGGAAGCTCAGCTTCCAGCGCGATCGAAAGAGAAATGAAAAGCATTTCTATTTCGATCACGTGGGGAAGGCCCAGAGAGGCTTCAAAGGGAAGGAAAGGAATTTCCTTCCCTTTGAAGTCTCTCTGAGCGTTTCAAAAGCCGGATTGCTTGCAATCCGACTTTCGAAACGCCCACTAAACACCAGGGATTTCCTTTTTTTTAATGAAACTGACATAAGGGAGCGACTCCTTGGGCAAGGGTCGCTCCCAGGGGGGGAGCATTTTTTTGGAAGCCCTTTTCTGCCCCCCCTGGGGGCAGATCGGCCTATTATTAGGCCGATCTGCCCCCAGGGACGGCGGAAACCTCTAGGCACCAGGGATCATTTTCTTTTTTTGGAGGTGGGGAGCGACCCCTTAGGCAAGGGTCGCTCCCCTAGGGGGCAAATTATATTTAGGCCATGGCCTATTTTTAGGAGACCAATCTGCCCCCAAGTGGGACAGAAACCACTAGACACCGGGGAGTTTTTTTTTTTTACATGAATTTCACGCAAGGGGAGCGACCCCTTAGGCAAGGGTCGCTCTCCTGGGGGGAACTTGTATTTTAGGCCATTTCTGCCCCCAGGGGGGCAGATCAGCCTATTTTGATTAGGCCGATCTGCCCCCAGAGGGGGCAGAAACCACTAGGCACCGGGGATTTTTTTGTTTTTGTTTTACAGATGGGGAACGACCCCTTGGACAAGGGTCTCTCCCCTGGAGGGGAAAATTGTATTTAGGCCATTTCTGCCCCCTTTTGGGGCAGATCAGCTGATCTTTGCTGCGCGAATCTGCCCCCAAGGGGAGCAGAAACCATTAGGCACTGGGGATTTTTTTTTTTGCGCCAATGTCACGCAGGGGGAGTGACCCCGTAGGCAAGGGTTGCTCGGGGGGGATTTATTTTAGCCCATTTCTGCCCCCCCCCCCTGGGGGCAAATTGTATTTAGACCATTTCTGTCCCCCTTGGGGGCAGATTGGACGATTTTCGGTCAATCTGCCCCCAAGGGGGCAGAAACCACTAGGCACTGGGGATTTTTTTTTTTGCGCCAATGTCACGCAAGAGGAGCAACCCCGTAGGCAAGGGTCGCTCCCGGGGAGGAATTGGGGGATTGGGGGGCAAATTTATTTTAGGCCATTTCTGACCCCCCTGGGGCCGGCTGAGCTAGAGGCCAAAATCCACAGCAAGGCACTTTGCAAAAAACACCTCTGTTTTCTGTGAAAAAATTTGATGTGTCCACGTTGTGTTTTGGACCATTTCCTTTTGTGGGCACTAGGCCTACCCACACAAGTGAGGTACCATTTTTATCGGGAGGCTTGGGGGAACGCTGGGCGGAAGGAAATTTGTGGCTCCTATCAAATTACAGAACTTTCTGTCACCGAAATGTGAGGAAAACGTGTTTTTTTAGCCAAATTTTGAGGTTTGCAAAAGATTCTGGGTAACAGAACCTGGTCAGAGCCCCACAAGTCACCCCATCTTGGATTCCCCTAGGTCTCTAGTTTTCAAAAATACACAGGTTTGGTAGGTTTCCCTAGGTGCCGGCTGAGCTAGAGGCCAAAATCTACAGGTTGGCACTTTGCAAAAAACACCTCTGTTTTCTGTCAAAAATTGTGATGTGTCCACGTTGTGTTTAGGGGCTTTTCCTGGCGCGGGCGCTAGGCCTACCTACACAAATGAGGTATCATTTTTATCGGGAGACATGCGGAAACATATAATAGCAAAACAAGTGATATTGCCCCTTGTCTTTCCCTACATTTTTTCCTTCCAAATATAAGAGAGTGTGTAAAAAAGACGTCTATTTGAGAAATGCCCTGCAATTCACATGCTAGTATGGTCACCCCGGAATTCAGAGATGTGCAAATTACCACTGCTCCTCAACACCTTATCTTGTGCCCATTTTGGAAATACAAAGTTTTTCTTGATAGCTATTTTTCACTCTTTATATTTCAGCAAATGAATTGCTGGCTACCTAGGGTTCTTGATGAAACTACAAGCCCTATATATCCCCGCAACCAGAAGAATCCAGCAGATGTAACGGTATATTGCTTTAAAAAATCTGACATTGCAGGAAAAAGTTACAGAGTAAAAGGTAGAAAAAAATTGCTGTTTTTTTCACCTCGGTTTCAATATTTTTCTTTTTCAGTTGTTATTTTCTGTAGGAAACCCTTGTAGGATCTACACAAAAGACCCCTTGCTGAATTCAGAATTCTGTCTACTTTTCAGAAATGTTTAGGTTTCTGGGATCCAGCATTGGTTTCATGCCCATTTCTGTCACTGGCTGGAAAGAGGCTGAAAGCACAAAAAATCGTAAAAATGGGGTATGTCCCACTAAAATGCCAAATTTGTGTTGAAAAATTGGGTTTTATGATTCAAGTCTGCCTGTTCCTGAAAGCTCGGAAGCTGGTGATTTTAGCCCCGCAAACCCCTTGTTGATGCCATTTTCAGGGAAAAAACCACAAGCTTTCTTCTGCAGCCACTTTTTCCCATTTTTTGAAAAAAAACGAAATTTTCACTGTATTTTGGCTAATTTCTTGGCCTCCTTCAGGGGAACCCACAATGTCTGGGTACCTCTAGAATCCCTAGGATGTTGGAAAAAAAGGACGCAAATTTGGCTTGGCTAGCTTATGTGGACAAAAATTTATGAGGGCCGGGCACAGGAGGGGGAAAAGGCCTGGCAGCGAAGGGGTTAAAGAAACTTTCATGGAAGAAGGGATTTCTAAGACTATTGTATCTGACAATGATGTTCAATTTGTATCACTAGAGATGACGGATTATTTGTGGAAGATGGGAATCATCAATGAAAGAGTTGCTCTGTTTCGGCCACAGGGTTGTTAGAAAGAGTGAATCGTGTTGTGAGGGAAAATATTAAATTATCATTGGCTAATTATCTCCCTTGGAGAAGAGAATTGAATAAAATGATGTGGACATATCGTACGGCTCCACATTTGGTTACTGGAATGTCACCATTTGTATCTTTAAAAGGGAGGGATCTGGGTGTGAAGGAATGTCCTGTGTGGTTAAAAACAAAAGTAAAAGTGAGGGTGAACAGGGAGGCAGTAGGAAGAAAAGTAGAAGAGATGCAAAGAAAAAACATCCAACATTATAATAAAAGAATGAGTGTGAAACCTTGTCACATAGAAAAGGGTGATTGGTTGGTGACAAGGAAAAGTGGAATTGTCTTAAAAGGGGATAACAAATATTCTGCTCCTCAGTTGGTGAAAGAAGTTAAACGAAACAGAATAATTTTGGAGAATTGATCCTCATGGAGTATGGGAAGCGTGTGTAAAATCGATCATTAAATTAATGAATCTTATTTCATTACTTTTTGTAATCTAATATGAAATTGACTACTAGTTACAGTTATTAATATATTTTTGGAAAAAGAAAAAGAGAAAAAAAAACACACTGATGTTGGTACTAAGGTTCCTTAATGCTTATTGTTTTTTTTTGTTAGTTATGCAATGTAAAGGGGGAAGATGTGTGGAGATACACAGAGGAAGTGTTGGCTCAGTATTAGAATGTAGTGATGTAGGTGGTGACTTCACATGGAATGTGGGGAGCCCCGTGGTTGGATGGAAAAGGAGAGAAGCAGGAGAGGGAGCTTTGCTGAAGATGTCAAGGGTTTACCGTATCAAATAAAAGTGGATATACAATAGAGCTGTGGAAGCCTCATCTTTACAAAAGCGCTATACCATCACCAATAATGAAACATCCAACAGAAGCAGAACACTTTTCATGACAATCGAGTACAGCATCAAATTCCTGACAGATGCATCTATTCCTCAATCCACAGAAAAGTGCAATGCCACAAACCTCTTCTTCAGTGAAAGATACAGAATATCCTTTAGCACATGAACAACATCAAGCCTGCTTCATCTTTTACACCTACCTCTTCCAATAGAATTCTGCAATGGTCAGCTGCCAAACTCCTATGTGTGGCAGATTTTGCTGACATACTCATCACTGTTAAAGCCACTTCTTTTGAAGATGATGTCTTACCGTCACAACACACACCTGAGGGGTGAGTGGAAAAAAAAACCTTTTTCAACCTTCCAATCAATGAACCACTCACACATAGAGGATAAGGAATAAAAGTTGAGACCCCAAACATGGCCCCACTGGCTAGAGATACAGCATATTAGTTTTTAAAAACCTATCCTCACCCACTAGTAGTGGTATGCTTCATCATAGGGTGATGCTACCACATTCCCACACTAGCCAACGTAAGGAATGAGCAAAAAGGAGGGGAAACAAATAACGAAGACTAACAAACAGGAATCAAACACGCACAGATCACCTCATTCGCGTAATTAAAACTATCTCAGGTGATACCATACTCAATCTTTATTTCCAAGGTTCACTGGATAGGATTAAAAGAAAATCAACAATATGTGGTGATATGGGGACATAATCACCTCTACACCCCAAATAGCCATTCAAAGGTCAACATGTTTCAGCCTTCATCAGGACCATTGATCCCCTTTAATTCATATTTCATAGTCTACCTGTAGTTCCTTTAAATTGTGACCAAATATGCCTTTAGGTTCAATTGTTCTCCTGTCTTTTAGTACACACACTCAGGATTGCCTACGAGGGAATATAAAAACACACATTTAAAATGTTTTGCAGAGAGTCTGGCTAATCCACACCTTGCCTCTTCCATTCTCGTATTGCTATATTTGTACCCATATTCCCTTAGCTCCATCAAAATGAATACACTCCATGCTCAGTTCCTTACCAAATCGGGAATTATTAATGCAGTTTATGTGCAATGACATCCTTCACCACAAGCCCATCACCTCAAATCATGACCTCGGTCTCAAGTTACTCAATATGTGTGTGAAAATACACTTACCGAATTATCATTGTCAATCTCCAATACTGGAGGTCGGTGGGAGCACCTCCCTGTAGTCACACACTGAATGTAAACACAGACATATATACACAGGTCTTTCTTAAAATTATTGTTCAGCTCCTTCATTGAAGTCTCTCCCTCAATCGAAATGCCTGCACCCCTCCTCCGCTTGCCTCGTCAAGGGACCAGTGTCACCCAACTCCCCAACGCAACTCCGTGTAGGTCACGGGGCTGTTCATTGCTTCTCTTCTTATTTCCTTTCTCCTGCGGTCAGGTGATCGGGTCTACACTAGAACCAACTAGATTGTTCTGTCTCCATGGTTTCAAACCACGTCCGCCATATTGAAAGGACACTGCTAGTCCTTTTACACAATGAGCGCCTCTCAGATGCCGGTAAAAAGACTAATTTACCCTCATGCCCAACTTTATTGACTGACAGCCAGAAAGATGAACAAATACCATTCTTTCACATGCACCCATTCCAGTGCTGTATAAAATGTTTTTTACTCAGACACCCAGAAAGATTTTCATGAGCACTCGCCATTTCTAAGGAATACGGGCACATGAAACCGATAATGATGACTCTCTGGGTCAATTATGTTTAGTGATCTCTCTCGCTCTCTTAAGCGCAATTCACTAAATGCCAACCATACTAAAGTGCCGATAAGGATTCTCTGGGAATAAAAATAATTGCCAAAAGCACTAAATCGTATATTCTACACAATGCAATATTCCATTGTGGTCCCCATATTGGTCACAGTACAAGCAGCAGGAATTCTAGTCTAGCTATCTATATTGGTGGTTCTCTTCCTTTAGACTGGTTGTTTTATTTCTATAGTTTCCTACATAATATACCACAGAAATCATCATTAGTAAGTATATTAGTTGGAACTTTACCTGTCACTTAAAATTAATGCTACAAAACTTCTTCGAAGGGCATATCATTATGATGTAATACCAAACACTGGTGTGTAAAATAGGGTAATAAAGGGGGATATAGATCTCAAAGGGGGGAATATTACCCTCCTCTACCTCTTATCCACACAATACCCCCATCCTCTTAATCTCCTCTTAGGCTCACAATAGGACCCCTCAAATCACTTGAGTAATCATGAGAAGACACAGCATTCCGTCCAGGCTCACTAATGATTTTTAACAGTTCAGTTGGTGCCAGGATATGTCATCATTTAATCCCCATTCATGGCTTTGGATCCGGTAGATCCATCGTTGTTCTCGCCTAAATAAAAACATTTTTGTAGCTACCGTGTACAGAGGAATAGCAGGTTTATCCAATACTGTCCAAGTAAATTCTCCCGCATCATGACCCATTTCTTAGAAGTGGGTAGTCAATTTTGTTACTGCTCTCCTACATCTAATGTTACCACGATGTTCCATAATATGGGTTTTTACATTACGTGTGGTCATCCCAATATATAGGAGATCAAAGGGACACTTGATCAAATAGATTACATTTTCAGAGTTGCAATTTGTATGTTTGGTCTGTATCCAAGGGGATGCCAACCCCACATCAACCACGTTAGTGTTCTTCATTAAAGAGCAAGCACTTCAGGAGCCACAGGATGTGTGACCCCCTACCTGGTGGAATATTCCACAACATGGGTTCATTGTCATTCCTCGGGGGAGGGGGTCTTGTAAGTATCAGACTATCACGTATGCTCTTTCATTTTCTTGAAAGAGAAACTTGTTTTTTCTAAATGGAGACCGCCTGAATTGATGATTCTCCAGTGTCTATTGATGATCTATTTCATTTTATTGGAGGCTGTGTTAAAAGTAGTTACAAAGATAAGTTGGTCCATTTTTGGCTTTTTCTTCTCCTCCAAAAGTGCATTTCTATTGCAGTTCCTTGCTCGCTTCTTAGCCCTTTGCACAATCGCCAAAGGGTAGTCTCGATCCATCAATTTCTGTTCAAGAGCTCCGGATTCCTGTCAAAGTCAACCAAGTTAGAACAATTTCTCCAGATACGGAGGAACTGTCCAACTGGTAAGTTCTTTCTAAAAGATCTAGGGTGGAAACTCTTAAATTAGAGTAGACTGTTTCTACCTGTCAGTTTATGATACACCCTAGTCAATAATTTGCCTTTCACTGGTCTGATATCCAGGTCAAAAAAAGGTAAAGACTCTCTTGTGATAGTGGCAGTAAAGAGCAATAGTGGATTCCGTCCATTAAGCAATTTAAAAAAATGATCAAGGGATTGTGAGTCTCCTCTCCATATCAGGAGAACATCATCTGTAAAGCGGCGACACACTCTGATAGAATTCTTCCAAGGTTGCTCCTGACTGAAAATGAATTTGGTTCAAATTCCAAAACACATAAACATGCCATGCTCAGCGCAAAGGTACTACCCATTGATGTACGATGGGTCTGAAAGTAAATTCTCCTTTCATATTCAAAGAAATTCTTCAATAGAGCTAGACGTGCTAGGTCAAGGACAAAGGATCTAGTTATATTATAAACTCACTCTTGCTGATAAAGAATATCCTCATTTACTCGTAATGTCTCCTCCTGGGGGATATTTGTACATAAAGACTCTATAACCAAACTCACTAGGAAATCCCTCACCATTCATCAAAACTCTATCTCTGCATGCTGTCTCACACCTACTCATCGTTGTTAATGCCTTCCTCTCTCAAGGCATCGCCTCAGGGGCTCTAAGAAAAGGCCAGAACCCTTCAACTCCAGACTACTACATTATACATTGTAGACAATGCCCTCTCAACCACAGATGAGGATGACCCTGCCTCCTGATATTTCTGGCCCTCTTTGCTGCCTTTGGCACAGTTGACCATCCCACACTCATTCACATCCTGGAGTGCCAAATGGGATCAATGTCAGCAATGTTCCTCACTGGTTATCCTCCCACATTTTTCATACCCCCACCAGTTTGCTCACATGGGCAAATCCAGGACCCAAAGGATTCCCATCACCTGCGGAGTCCCCCTGGGTGTTATACCACCCCCTGTCATTTTCAACCTTTTCATGGAGCCTCTTGTTGCCCTGCTGCTCACAGATAACAGCATTGACAACATAAAGATTCATCAATATGCTGAAGATATACAACTGTACATGAACGTCTACTCTGCTTTAGACATCCAATGCCTCAAACGCTGCTTGCACATCATCCAAACATGGGTTTCGAGCACCTATCCAAAGTTCAACCAAACCAGGACACAACTACTGTTATTTTGTTAAGAACAACCTCACCCTCAAGGAATATATTGCCATAAAAGGGCAAAGACAGTCTGATACTAGCTCTCTCTTCTCAATAAAGTGAAACTGTTTGTTCCAGAAAGTGACTTCAGAACTGCTATTCAAGTCTTCTTTCTCTTGCATCTGGATAGTGGTACATCCTGCACCATGGCTTGCCAGAAGCAACACTGGCTCCTGATTAGGATGCTCTATATGCTGCAGCACGTCAAATCAAGGGCCTGACAAAATGCGATCATGTTACTCCCATCCGAACAAAACTCGATTGACTCTCCTTTCCGCCGGATCATCTTCAACAACTGCTACATCATTTACAAAGCCATCATGACCAGCACCACAGCTTATGTTGCAAACAAGCTCAACATTTCTGATGGTACTCAGAACACCTAAAGCCAGTACACCATCAGACTTCTAAGAAGCGTAAACAAGATAAAAAGAAACAAGAGAGCAAGCCTTTTTCTTCTATGCACACCAGAACTGGAACAAAGCCCTCATATCCATCAGGACCACCCAAACACTGCTTCACTTTACTAAAGAGCTGAAGACTCCTTTTTTTAAAGTACACTACACCACAATGCGTTAACCACCCACAACCCAGTTACATTTCCTTCACTTGTTGATTTTATGCTTTACTTTAACCATCTAGAACATTATGCTGTCTCATGGCTATGTCTGCACTATAGAAATACCATAGGCACACATACTTAAAACACTAATCACGAAAATAACATAGATGTAGTACCATACATTGACCACAATTATCAGTTCCCTGCAATAATGAAACAAAGATACCAATCTAATAATGGTAATAATATGTGAGGATTTCAGTGCTGCTATAGAGGAGTATGATTTTCTATGATAAGATACTGAAGTTGTGAGATGAAATTTGGCAAATCCCGGATGTCAGTTGGTTTTGTAATCATAAATGTCATCTACCTCCTGCTAGAATTCATACTGAGATCCAGCAGCCTAGAAGCCGGATGGATATGTAGGCCCCTATTTAGAGAAAAATGACAGAGCGCGACAATGCGCCAAAATTGGCAGCACCACGGTCCGTCAATTTCACAATGCAGGGATGTGCCGTATTTAATTGAATACAGCGCACGCTTCTGTTGTCCCCTGCGCTGGCACTAAATTTAGCTGCCAGTGCCAATGAAGGCATTCTTGAACCATTGTGCAAGGTTGTCTGTGTTGAGGGGTGTGATTGTTTATGTGCAGGAAGGTATCCCCTCCTGCACATAAACAATCACTAATGGCGATTTGGCACTTTTGTGAGTGCTGCAGAATACAGCAAACACAGAAGTGCCAAAGCATCAATTTCAAATGATTGTTTATGTGCCGGAAGGGACACCTTCCCACACATAAACAATCATGTCTGGCATTTTGCTCTTTCTATGAGTGCTGTGGAATGCAGCACACATAGAAAAAGCAAAAAACAAGGCCTTGCTAGTGCCACCCCTGGGGTGGTATTAGAGTTTGGCACTGCCTCAGGTTTACGAAAAACTCGTAAATCTGAGGCAGTGTCAAAATACAATGGGTGTTGCTGTGGCACGCCCATAGCAACACCCATTGCACGTCCCTTCCACGCAAAGGGCTGCGTGTGAAGGGGTTGCATTTAAAAGGTGGCGTTAAGCCACAAGAAGTGGCTTAACGCCACCTTCTGAAAACGGCGCATGCTTCATCATAGAAGTCCCACCCTGGGTGCCTAGTGCATCCGGGATGTGATTCCATGCCCAATTACAGCAGATTTCACTTTTTTAGGCAGATCTCAATGAATTTTAGGAAAAGAGAATTCAAATTGTCTCAAAGGCACCGACTAAACCGATCAGCTTTAATAATGGTGTCTTCAGACAAGATTTAAAACAGTGGTTGATGTAATGAGAGATACAGGGCCTCATTATGAGTCTGGCAGTCTGAGATCCACCAGACTTGCGGTGGCAGTCGGACCGCTTTACTCTAGGTGGTCCGACTGCCATACTACAGCCCTGGCAAGGGGGCCTGCCAGGGGACCACCATCACTGCCAGGAATGTGGTTCCCGATGGGTAGACAGCTGTCTGAGTTCTGCTTAGCCACGGCGGCACTGAACTCAGCTTTGCCATGCTGATTACAACTCAGCATTCCACCAGCCTTTCCATGGCAGTCACCCCACCATGGAAAGGCTGGCGGAAAGGCGGAAAGCCAGTGATGTGGGCCCCCCTTCCCAGAACCTTGCAGACAGTGCAAATTCTAAGAGTGCTGTAGTGCTACGGGATTGGCCTCAGCTCCCTTAAGGGAGCCAAGACAATAGCGTAGCACTAGTCCGAAGGTAACATTATAATACAATGTTTCAGCAGGTCAGCCCAGCAGGAACATTGTAATATGACTGGGGGACGCTGCCGGCATGACAGTGACATCCTGGCCACAGCATTGGTGGTCCCGTGGTGGGCCCGCCAGCGTCACAATGAGGCTGATAATGTACTCTCAAATCCTTATTGATAGTACATTTTGGTCAACATTTTGTAGGAGGCTGGCTCTCTACATAGTTTATGAAACTGACATGCACTGTGCAGACCAAGCAACCCCACTTTGGTATTCATAGGTTAAATAGACCACCTAATGCTCTGGTTTTGGGGTAGTGTGGGCAAGCAGTAGGCTTATCTTGAAGATGCACTAAGCATTTGTTGTACTTACAGTATCAATAAATGCGGACACACACTCAGAAAAATAGCTTGAGTCCAATTTACCAACATTCTTCAGACTTTTATAAAAAATTTAAGACCAAGATCATCAATATACAGTAAGTACTTTTTTAGTTATGATTTTGCAAAGTTTAGAAAATGTTCTGTTCTAAAAATGCATATAAAATCACGCAATGCTCTCACAAGTGTCACTTTCTATTTTTAGGTCGAGGTCATCGAGATGTCCTATGGATCAGTCTGAGGCATGCAGGCAGTTTCCGGTTCGAACAGGAGCAGCAGCTAAAAGTCTTGAAGCTGGTGCACAATAGAGAGTGGTACCAGTTGGTAACACACTGCACAGATGGACTTAAAGGTAAGCCCGGTGAGTCCCCGTGGATGGTGAAGGTCACAAGGGGTTAGGAACCCCTAGAGCACACCTGGTTTGTTGATGCAGGAGTCACAGAGGCCAAATGCAGCGCAGATAAGTCAGCCAGGAGTCTGGTGTCTAAGAGTTCTTAGAGCCAGGACCAGGTCACATGGAGGGTGGATTGCAGGTCAGCAGGGCCACTTTGAGGGGTGGTTCTTGGGTGTCCTGAAGTCATTTCACTGGTGCTTGCTTCTGGGCTCTCGATAGTCTGGAGTGGACTTTGCTTCTGGGTGTCTGAAGTTGGGGGTCCAGTATCCCAGGTAATGGTACATCTCAGGCCCTAAAAGTCCAAGTGCCACTAATCCTGACACACTAGTAGGTTTTGTCCTTTGGGCCTGTTGTGTGGATTATGGTCAGGCTGCTGAGTCTGGTTCATTGGTCAGCCCCCAGTCAGTGAACTTGACTTTGCTCATTCCTTGTCTTCAGGGTTCAGGAAAGTGATAACTTCAGTCTGAGGGAGGTTCTTGGTGATTTTTAGCAGGCTGGAGGTGCTCTTGGGTTTTATAGAGCTCTTCAGGTTTCCAGGCACCTCAGTGGTGACTGTCGACTCCTTGAAGAAGCAGGCACAGTTTGGCACTTTTTTCTTTGTGCAGCAGAACTTCTGTTCTCTTGCCTTGGGTCTTCGTTTCTCTTGTCTTCTTGTGTCTTCTTGTGTCTATCGAATCTGATCTGTTGGTCTAGGGGTGCCCAATAAATACTGCATTTAGGGAGCGTCTGAGGGAGTACCTGGGAATGGCCAATGAGCCACCTACCTTAGGGTGGCTACACCCACTAAGTGACTACTTCCTGAGGAAAAGGGCCACATCTCTAAACCTGATTGTCTATTTTCCTGCCATCCAAGATTGAGGAAAATGATATGGAGTGGTCACTTTGCCTGCCACACTTGAGGGGTGGTGCAGACTGGTAATGGCCACTCCTCCTGTCCTTGCTAGTTTTCCTGCCTGTTTTCCCACCTAAAGTGGGGAAAAAAGCATTGGGTGGCCATCTACTGCTAGCAGCAGAGGCAGGGATCAGATTGTAAAGGCTGTAAAGCTTTTGTAGCTGACCACTGGTGCAGGGTGTCTGCCTGGGGAAGGAGGTGTAACACCTCCACTCAGGAAAGGCTTTGTATTCTGGTTCCTGAGAGCAAAAGGGCTCTCATCCCAGGAGTCCAGAATCATGTCTGATGGTGGCAGGCTGGTTAGGGCCAGAAAGCAACCATGCCACGGCTGTTTGGTTTTGCAGGGGCCACCTCTGAGGTGCCCTCTGCATACATCTCATAATAAATCCAACACTGGTATCAGTGTGGGTTTATTATTCTGAGTTGTTTGATATCAAACAACCCAGTGTTCAGAGAGTCCATCAAGTAGGTGGGGAGCACATAATGACCAGTTTCCAGCACATGCATTTGCTATGGTTTTCCTGTACACCTAGTAAATCTAAAAATTAGCAAAGACACAGTAGGGCATATTTGTTCCTACACACATATGTCCTCACATGCATTATAGTGCACCCTGCTTTGGGGCTGCAAGGTCTACCAGAGGGGTGACTTCCCTATATTGTATGCAGTGTTAGTGGACATGGCGCTCTTGGTGAGTGCCATGTCAAGTTTGCAATTTTGGATACACCTTGTCATGCACTTGCAATGGCAGACTGCATGAGGCTGGTGAGGGGCCTCTAAGAGAGGCACTATTGGTGCTGCATCTCTGGGGTGCCCTCTTCAGTTCCCATGCCCTAGGTACCAGGAGTACCATTTACTAGGGGCTTACAAAGATGACAGAAGTGCTAAACATGGTACAGTTTGGGGGAAAGAGATCTGGCCCTGAAAAACTGTTTAGCAGGGGCCCAAACCACATTATCTTCAAGGCAAAATGTTGGGGGCTAGCCATGTCAAATGAGGCCCTTTCTCACACATTTCAGCCAAAGCCTTACAACTGCCCACTAAGGGTCAATACCTACACACATGCTCCCTAAGGCATGTCAAACACTGCAACCCATATCTTTGGGTCTTGTCTGTGTTTTAACTCCATTTAAGTATCTGTAGGGAGAGAACGGTAGAAAAAGATGCACTTGTGTATTTAATATTTGCCATGGTGATCATCTGAATATAAAATAAGCCAACGAAAAGAACAATAACTGGAATAATTATTTAGTTTTTAAATTAAAAAAAAGTTGCAATATTTGAATGTCAATATCAAATATGGCAGCTCTTCCACCAATGTTATACTCTGTCATGTCTGAACATGAGTAGGCATTTCATGAAATCAAGTTACTAATTTGTGCAATATTAGTTTGAAAACAAATGATAATAGCCCTCAAAAATAACATTCTGTCTTTAAGTTCAATCTGCCATACCTTTAGAAGTATGTGATGTGGTGTTAGCCAATCAATATAGATGGCAAGAAGCATGATTTTAAAGCCAATATATGATAATGTTTGCTTGCACTTGTATGCATGTATGTCTGAATGTATGTGCTAATATTTACTATTTAGAATTATAGATGGGTAACAGTGAATTACTGTGAGGTTTTTCACTGAGGAGTTTTGAGTGATATCATAAAGACAATAAGAGTGATTATGTCACTCAAGTCCCTGAGTTTGGCCCTCAAAATCTGCCTCTGTGTGGGAGGGACCTAGCGAGTGGCTGAAAAAAGGGAATAGTTACTGTCAAATCAGCTCAACATTAAAGTTTACCAATAGTTATGTATAAAATTAACTTAAATTAAGTTCATTATTTAAAAACATTTAAATTGTGTGTATTTTCGAATTTAAAAAGTTATAAAAATATGTATTTTATTTGCATATAAATGGTAACAATAACTAAATGTATATATTTTTAAAAACATCAAAATAACCTCATTTTTTATTGAAACTTCCAATGGGATCCTATTTGACGGTCTTGCTCCCATTACTTTTTAAGAGAGAGTGCTGCAATACCTATGGTTGACCACATGGTGCTGGATTTGCTCCAGATCTAAACTGGAGCATATTTACTGCTGTTGTACATCCTTTTTTGGCTGTAGTAACTTTAGGAGTGCATTTTGTGAATAGCAATGGGATTATTCTTTTGTGGGTTGGGCATGTGCTCCCAAGTGCTCCCTTAACCATTCTTTACTAATCCTCAAATCTCTCATATTTATTCGTAAGTACTCCCCATTTTCCAACAACTCCCCTCGTACATTTATTACTAAAACATAGATGTACCTCTTCTGAAATGTTTAGAAAAGATAGGAGAGGAGGAGACGTAGATCTCCACATGTAGATATGATTTGTATTTTGTAGTATGGTTAGCAGTGGTACATAACATATTACAAAATACAGTTTGTGAATAGGCCCCTACATGCTTTATGGGAGTTGTACTCAGTTACTTCCATTGAACCAGTTGGATTTAAGCACCTGATGGTAGTGACCTGAAACAGGAAAGACAAAATTCGATGATGGTGCCCAGACAACATGGAAGTAGGTGGAAACAGTAGCATCTTCTTTTGAAACTAACACTTGGCTTATAAATTATGTGAGTCATTGCAAATCATTTAATGGTCCTGTATCCAAAAACTGTAAATGTGTGAAATTGCTGCACTATTTGCTGGTAATCTTGAAGACTCACAGTCGTACGTTTCCTCATCACACTTGTTACAAAATAAGAGTTAACACCCCTAAATGGCAGGCATGTAGCAAACTAGCCCTTATTCCTTCAGCCAGCACATGCCCAGAGTTCTCAGTGACAAATGCCTGAATGCTCTTTAAGATTGCCTTTGGTTGCAATATGTCAATTAATGTAGTCCTTTTAAGTTTTCTGCTTGTTCAGATAGTATTCTCTGCCATTGGCAGGAGCGGCTCCACTGCTATGGCAGAGGAGCGCCCCCCACCACTCCCCAGCAGCAGCAGCTGAAAAACTTTTACAAGAAAACAATAATTAACTATGCTTATTATTGTTTTCTTGTAAAGGGATTGGGGCTATGGGGCTGTGATGGAGACGAGGGGAAGTGCACACAGGGCTCTGTCCAGACCGGCACTCAGTTCCTGGGATGGAGAGAGCAGGCACAGGCTCCGAGTCTGCCCGGAAGTCCCCTCCCTGGGCACCCCCAGCCAATCCTAATGCTGCTCTGAGCAGTGTCAGGATTGGCAGCAGGGCACGCTGGGAGCCTGTGCCTGAAAATGCAAGACGGAGAAGATTGAGCTGTGCAGCGCAGAAAAAAGGCAGGTTTTCTTTTTTTTATTATTACATTTTTTATTTGGTTCCCTCCATCCCCTGCCACGCGCTGCGAGGACCTGCCCCTTTCCCTCCCCACCCCCGCAAGCCGCGCCTGGCCCTCAGGGGGGGGCCAGATTGTGGCTCCCAGCACCATGTAAGTAGCTTCCTGCCAAGTGCGATAGTTGTGCGGAGGGAGGTGGCCAAATTATTGGGAGGAGGCCCCCCCATTGAAGAATATTGCTTTTACTAACAAGATGTCTGTCAATTACATTGGTTAACTTTCCTTTTTGTAAGGATTGTGATACGATGATGTAATATTACAGAAGTGAATAAAAAGCACCACTCGGTATAGGCGATCTCCAATTGTTCCAATTCTTCCATACAATGGTACAGCCTCCGTTGCACCAGCAAAGCTCGCACTTTGAAAACACCAATATATTAATTTCAAAACCGGCCAATCAATAGTTGCTCTTATTTTTTGCACCCGACCAAACACAGCAGTGCATTAAATGCATCAACCATCTCACACTGTTCTAAAATCGGATCTTTTCCTCGCTGTTGGATCCACATTAACCTTCAGACACAACTGCATGTCAAGAAAATACAGCTGGGAACCTTGCTCACTCTGACAAGTTTTATCATTACCTGGCATCAAATAGAAATTAAACAGGAAATACTAGTGAGAGATTAAATGTAACATATGAACTGAGTGGATAACAAACAAACGCTCAAAATAAAAAAAAATATATATATATTTGCAAAGCATAGGTTCAGAAATATTTATACCATAGATATATAAGGCACTGAAAATAAACGACCATGACCTGGTGGCTGCAGCCATGCACACTGAACGTCGCTGCTTCTGATTCTTTTCTCGCAGGAAGACAAGACCAGAACTGGGCGAGCATCTTCAGCTAAAAATAAAACCACATAACACGGGGGGGAGCAGAGCATAAAATCCATATGGATATAAAATAAAAACAGCTAAGCAGAACCCTAATTACCCAAAACAACGACCGTAATAATTCAAAAGAGGTGAGAGGATCACTTCAAATTGCTAGAGCAGCCTAGAGGGAGCCCATCAATCACATATGCTATTGAGGCAAATGATATGAGGCATGCAAAATGTGTCTGTGAAATCAGGAGCAAACACTGATAAGCTAAATACATTGGTGCAGTGATGCAGAGTTAAAAGGATGGTACACAGACCTTGAATAATGCCCAAATGCATTTTGAAAATCACTCACTTTGTGGCTGCCTAGGGAATTGAAAGAGTGTTTCACTTCCTTTCAATTAGAGATTGTATTTCTCTAGGTGAGGACTGCCCACCCTGCAGCTTGAAACAGTGTGTTTGTTATTGTGAACTCAGTAAAGAGTCCATATTTATCGCCTAAAAAAGGGAGACAATCATGTAATTTAGGTGAGCTCATTAAATCCTTTTGGTTACTCTGCATTACTAAGACCCCGTAAAAAGACCAGGTTGCTTGTTATCACCAGGGGCACCAAATTCAAGTCCCTGGCGTATAATTCACAATTTATTGCATTCAGAAGTTGTAGGCTCAGATGTGACTAAAGTATGAGATGAAAATGGTTAGTGAAGGAAAAGTTGAGAATTGTTGAATCTTGTGATATTAAGTTAAATGGTGACCCTAAAAAATGGTTTGCACAGAGTTCCATCTTTGCTTTTCTTTATATGTAATAATATTCCATTGCCTGGGTCTGAGTGATAATTTTGTGATCTTATGTTAGCTTCTTTTTTAACTCTGTAGAAATGGTTCCACCTTCGGCCTTTTACTTTGTTACAGAAGCGTTTTATAGGAAATGTAGGGCCTGATTTAGGGTTTGGCCTGGGGGCTACTGTGTCACAAACGTGACACATATCCCGTCCACTGTATTACGATCCCATTATAGCCTATGGCAATATAATACATTGGATGGGAAATCTGTCACATTTGTGATGGAGTAACCCATTCACCAAACTCTAAATCCGGGCCAAAGATTTTGGGCCACATTACAAGTTTGGCGATCTTGGGACTGACATGACGGCAGCGACGGTCACCCCTCCGTAGTGTTGGCAGTCTGACCACCGTATTGCGATGCATGCGGTTGCATAGACAAAAGACTGCCACGGTCCTGCCAACACCACCAGAAAATCTAGACTGCAGCATTGGTGAGAAAGGTCAATGAGCCTGTGATAGGGCAGTCAGCCAGTGTAACCGACAGACCAATAACAAGGTTACTGTCTGCTGACGTGACTGTGGCAGTCCAACACCACATCTGAGCTGACAGAAATTCAGGGATATAAGGATGAAACTCATCTGTACTCAGCTTCACACATCCTGTGCTGCCATGGAGCCGATGGTACATGCACTGCCACTGCTTGTGCTGCTAGATGATGCCCAAAACTGACGCTGTTGTGGATGCAACCAGTGGTAAGGTAAACACACCCGTTTCCACCAGCTCCACAGCAAATTGGTGCCCCACCATGGACCTGGTTTGAAGTCTATGGCCCATGGGCCAAACATATTTTGTGTGCACCTGTTCGGAGTTGTACTCAATATATGACCCAATCATAGCCCTATGATGCCCTCCTTGGCCAGGTCACCGACACAGCACATCCACACTCTACAAAAGTTGTTATGTGTGCACATCCCATAATCAGGGATAGTGATGTGTCTATGACATTGTGTCACACAACAGCAACTCCACATCAGTATCAGACCTGCAAATCTAAGTGACACCCTCACATTGCTCATATGTCATGGATTATTGTGATATAAAAGATACATCTGCATGGATGTGACATTTAACTGAAACACATCTTCTCTGCTAAATCTCTGTAATGGACTTCAACATGTCACCCACATTTCAAGATAATGCAAGGTAAACAGGATGCCAAATAATTAGTGTGGGAAACATTCAAAGGTCACAATGTAAAGAATTCCTGCAGAATAGGTATGCCTCTTCTGGGAGGCTGGATGGCTAGTGTCTTGGGTCATATTTCTCTTTGCACATGCCTTAAAATCACTATTTGCACAGGAACTGTGGCTTGCTGTATATCAGGGACAACCAATAGATGTTGACATTGGCCAAGCTAAGATGAAATCCTTACCATATAAAACACCACCCGATGCAATGTCAGCCCCACTTGGATTACATTCCACATATAAATTCATTGAACATATCCCCCTGTCCTGGATGACTCCAGCACTGGTTCCAAGGTTAGATCATACAAGCCACATCAAATTGATCATCAATCAGGGTGAAACAAACAAAACTGTGGTCATGCATCCCAAAGTATCCGTGAACATCAAAATGGTAGAAAAGTAATGGCAAGGCCAATGTGTATGAAAACTAGCAACTGATGTTTATTAGAAAAAAATGAAGACATGTAGTCAAGGCCAGTGGCAAGTTCACTTGTCCAAATGTGGTTCAGCACACTGCTGTGTCAATAAAAGTGCCCCACAGAACACTGTCATGGCAACCTCCCCAGGAAGGGGCATTTAGTGGGCAATTCAGGCACCTTAATGATGTCCTTTGGGAGGGGTGTGGTCGGGTTTGGGATGGATGGGTTTGGTTTAGGGAGGGGTGACCTGATTTTAGGAGGGGTAAACCTTTTTGGGGGGTTTCTTTGGAGCATTGCTGGGTTCATTGGCAGAGTTCAGGTGTCACAGGGAAGGACTGGGATGTAGAAGGGATGGGTTGGGGTGTGAACAATTGCTTTGGGAGGGAGTTGGTTTTTACAAGGGCAAGGGCAAACATGAAGCTATCTTTTGGATGATGGGTAGGGTGTCCAGGAGGGATTAGGGGTTGGGAGGTTGAGGAAGTTGAAGCAAGATGTCTGTCAGTGTAAGTTGTGGGTGTGTGTGTTGTTGGTGTTGCTGTCTGTGTGTCTGTTTGTGTTTTGTAGGTGTCTGTTGTGTGAGTCTGGGTGTTTGGATTTTGTTTGCAGTGTGTGATGTGGGTGTGCTGGGTGTGCTGGGAGTGGTGGATGTGTCTGTTGGTGTGGGTGTGGTATCTGTGGGTATAGTGGTAGATGTGTCTGTTGGTGTGGGTCTGGTATCTGGGGGTATGGTGGGGTGGCGGATGGGGTTGTGGGGGTGGTGTCTGGAGGTTTGGTGGGGGTGGTGGGTGGGTTTATGGATGTGGTTGTGGTGTCTGGGGTTATGGTGGGGATGGGTCTGTGGGTGTGGTGTCTGTGGGTGTGGTGGGGTGGTAGTGGTTATGAGTGGGGTGAGTGTCTGGCGAATGGTTGTGTGCTTCTGTGTTTTGTGGTGTTTATGCATGCTGCTTGGGGCTGTTGAGGTGTCTGTATGCTTATGTTTGAGTGTGCTTGGGACAGATATGTGAATAGGGAAATTGGATGGGGAAGAGGCAGGTGGTGGCATGGCAGTATTAGATAGGTGGCAGGGTGCAGTGGAGGAGGAGGCCAGAGCCTGAAAAGATCTCTGTAGGGCAAACATAAAACTGTGGATGCCTTCCAGGTAGGCCACCATCTGTTGCAGATGGCTGCCCTGCACTTGGATGGCATTCAGTAATGCTGCCTGACCCACAGAGATTTTTTTCAGGAGGTCAATAGTCTCCTAACTCAGGGCAGCTGGGGAAACAGGGGAAAGGGTTGAGGTGTCTGGAGTGAAGGAGACACCTTCCTTCCTCAGTGAGTGGGCCCGTCCAACTGGGTAGGGAGCAACAGGGAGGGTGGAGATGGTAGTGGGGGTGGTGGACAAGGATGGTGAAGAAACTGGTCCTGTATCTCCCGCCACCCCTAAGGAGTGTCCACTGGAGCTGGATTTGATTGATGATTATGTATAATCTGTGTCCTCCGTGGCACTCCCCTCACCTTTTGGGCCACTGGGTACCTCTGTGTCTGTAGTGTCATGATCATAGGTACTGTAGCGATCTGCTTCCCCACAGATATTTGCCCTGTCTCCTCCGCTTGCCTGGGGTGATGCTGAAATGACAAATACAAATTTGGTCGTTGCGTGTGCCAGAACACACTTGACCAACAGCTTGGATCACAGAACAAATACTATAATGTACAGTAGACCCCAGCAACAAGGTCCACTAAAGTGGCTCCAACATTTGCAAGGCCACATGCATGCATGCTACATGACCTGTAAACAGTTGTCCACAGTAAAGTCAGAATAACAGAAAACTCCAATTGTGTTAGTGAAGTTGTGCAATCACAATACCCATGTATCAAGTCGGAGACCTTGTCACCTTGAATGGTTTATCTCTTTTAGCATAACTCAGTAACCTGTTGTCATCAAATAGTGTGGCAATGCCAAATGTATTCCTACGGATTCTACACAAGGCCCTGCAATCAGAAAATGTTCATATGCCTAATACCACATCATTATGAAATGATGGCCAACTAATACAGCTATGTTGCAGCAAGATATACAGTAGCTGGAAAAAGGGGACATGGAAAAACTCATGTCACACTGTAGAAACTTCCCAATGGTAACTTCATAATATGTCCGCTGTCAAAATAGTCTCATGAAAGTTGTACCAATGTAGCTTCGCTATATAACATAAGTCATACAGAAAAGTAAACTGGAAACAATCTCGTCAAAATGTCTGAAAGATTTGTCTACAAATATCCACAGCACAATGAATCAGTTAGGCCTAGGAAAATCACCTGCCCTGATTGGTACTGGTGAGAACACCATTCTAACATTGCATAACCAAAAGCCAATAGACCATTGAACTTTGTCGAAGCTCAGGGAATCTCCCTTACCTAAAGAGGTGGTTTAATCTGCTTCTCAATGTGAAGGCACATCACTGTACCTTTTTTCATGCAAACACAAATTACATTGTATTATTGAGGGTACACACTCACATATGTTTCCCACATATCTGCATGGCACCCCCTGATGTATGTCAACAGTCATTTCAAGAACCTTCACCAATAAACATGTGCAAAACACTTAGCTTAATAATTCCAGATCAATGGCATGGAAATGCACATTGTGAGTAATTACTGTAGGTCTACCTGTCATGTCCTACATTGCTTCAGCAATTGGACATGACTAATGACATTGAGTAATGGATTAGGGTATGTGTGACCCACCAACCAATGTTGACACACTCCTGTCTGTGGTAACACCTGAACTGTGTACCCAGCACATACAACTATTTTCCAGTACATTTTTGCATGGGCACATATGTGATAGAATCAGACATCATCCTATGAAGACAGATTGTATATTTGTGAAACAATAGTGTAAATGACACTACAAAAGTGAATAGTACACATGCCAACATGTAGGCACAAATACCGATGGCAACAGTGATGTAAGCCAACTCATGTAAATGAACATTTCTCACTTACCAAGGGAAAGTATTGCTCAGTGACTGCACCCAAAGTGCACTATATGCTATGTCACATGTATGAGGGCCACCATCATATGAGACACTGAAGTGAGGTACCAATACTCATGACACACTGAAGACAAGTGGCCTGTTGGGTACAAATGCCAATATTCTCTCTTGAGCAGAAAAAGAGTATATTGGCACCATCAAACAATGCGAGCTGATTGATTACAGTTCTCAGCCATGTGTCTGCTCAAGAGAGTATATTGGTAGTGGATTATACTATGTTTTGTTCCTGGTAATTAGGACAATAGGCAAGGCGCATCAACATTCACCTACTACCAGATCTACACAAACAATAACTCTTCTTGTGCGTTACACATGGGCCACCTCCAATATTTTTGGCAATGTAACATGTATGAATCGGTTCAGGACTCACCCCTTTGTGGCTGCTGTGAATCCCTCAACCACCCATCAAGCTCCAGGTAGGCCACCACCGGTATGTGGGCCATTAGGGAGGTCAGGGTCCAGCACGTGCCCCGTCCACGTTTGGAGGGCAGCCCCAGTTGAACCTCCGTGATTTTACGGGCCCAGCATCTCAGGTCCTCCAATCTTCTCTGACAATGGACGATGCCCAAGCGATAGGCCCCCAGGGTCTGCACCTTCCGGGCGATGGCTCTCCAAATGGCTTGCTTCTGATGGGCATTGACCTGTATGGATGTAAGAGATGAATTAAGAGATCATAATTGCATAATTTAGGATATCTGTTTGGTTAACACACATTTTGTAGACACCTAGCCTAAGCATTTTTGAATTGTTAACACACTACATGTGTAAATCTCACAGACAGGGGCATAAATATACACTTTTGTAGTCATCTTCTGACTATCCACAGCCCCGGTCATGACCTACACTGACTGACCCGGTCTACTGACATGTAGTGTGATATGAGCCACTATGAAACACAACACACCATTGTGACCTTCTGATGGGTAACCTACTTGTGCATTACTGTACAGACACCTTTACATCCAGGCATATTGACTACAGGCTACTATCCTAATATAGACTACACCAGTGGTTGCTAACCTGTGGTCCGGGGACCCCTGGGGGTCCGCAAAGCCTTCCCACGGGGTCTGGGACTGCTTAGAAAATTAAAGAATATTAAAAGATTAGGTCCCCAGCTTTCAGTAATGATTCAGTGGGGGGTCCCCGGATTGCAATTATGATTCAGTGGGGGCCCCGGGTTTCAGTAATGATAAAGTAGGGGTCCACAGAAGTCAAAAGGTTGAGAACCACTGGACTACAACCTAAGACGTAGGTCACAATGAGAGGGCTGGCATGGGTGTCACTGAGAGCTTGCTTTCTGTGGATGTGTGGACATGTGGAGTACCTAATTGAATCTAATTCTACATTTGATTGGATTTGTGTGGTTTATATTGGTATCACAGGACACACCTTTTAAAATATGTGACACTCTTACAGAGATGCAACACTACATGCCAAGGTCTGTTTTGTCTGATTGTTTGAAAGTTACAAAGCTAGAGAATCACGTGTAATGATCTCTCCAAAATTAACCAACTATCTGCACTGTATGTTTGCCACTTGTGCAAAGGGCCTGGACAGTGCAAACATGACTTATGGAAAAGTGACAACAGACCTGTGGGAGCACGAGGCCTGCCAGTAGTAAATGCCACACATTGACAATGTGGAGTATTGGAAAGATGTGCCAGATCAGGGGGTTACCTCAGTCACCATTCCCAATGTAGACAATGTAAAAGCATTTAGGCCTACTATTGGTTCAGCAGACTCTTTTTGGGAATATCCAAGGATCTGCAGGTCTACAGGGAGTTTACCATGTGCATCAGTTGCATTGCCGCAGTAACTCTGCCTCAGCCTGGGCTATGGCTCATAATGGGAATAACATTTGACAGGCCTTGCTCTCTAAGCTGAGCATACCAAAGCAACATGAACATCACATTTCCATCACTTCAATGCATACCAGTACACCTTGTGAGCTCAACGTTGCATGGCACTCTGAAGGGGTCAGTGAGCTCGCTCTCAGACAACAGTTTGCCAAGGCCTGATTTGGGCTGAGAGATATGTGGGACTGTACACATTGCTAACATCCTCCTTAACTGCTTCTAACAGTATACTTACACAGCTCATGCAGCAATGCAAAAACATTTCTTTCGTCGTTTACCATAATCTAATCATCAAATATATCATTGCTACCCTGGAAACTTTACTTGCATAGATGTGTGAATGTAACAGAAGGAGAATCTAAGGCTTATCACACATCACATAACACAATAGGCATTTGGAACACACAAAGTACAGGGCTCCACAATCCATAATATGTACATTCTGTGTATGGACCACAAAATGTAACTAAGGACATCCAAAAAATCTCTGGGGCTCAGAGGCACATTTTAGCCATTGAGAAAGGAAAGGATAGTGTTGAACAGAGTCAAATATGCATATGAGGTAGTTACTTGTCTCTCTGGAAGACCTCTTCAACAAGTTTCTCCAGCACCTCTGGAGAGAAGGCAGGAGCCCTTTCACCTACTTGGCCTGGCATGATTGCAGCTAAAGGGGTGGGGGTGTTGATTGCAGCAGTGTCAGGAGACAAGTGAGTTATTTTTCAAACCACGGCAGACACCTATGCCAGGTACCCGCTCATTATTGTAGACGGGCACAGCCATTGGGGCACGACAGTCACAGTCAACAACGTTAGCCTATTGCTGTGTCTGCCTTGGATGAAACTGCCTACCGAGCGGTCGACTCCCGCCGGCAGCTTCCAAAAGTCCAACAGATAAGGTCAGAAAACCGCCATTTTAGCAGTTATAACTACAGTATTGGTGATTGGGAAATGAGTCACTACCACTGCAAATGTATTGTAACATGTAAACATAAGTAATACTCCATTGATGTGTAATTTCTTCTACACAAGCATCAGTGTAGTGTGTTATGGGTCATAAAAGCCACATGACCACGGTGCACTGTACACCACTGGTGACAGTAATTTGGGAGGACAAAACATACTTTTCAATATCAAGCTGCTCATGAGGACCATATAGGTATATAATTTGAACATATATGTTGTAGACAAATGTGTAAACAACAATGGGGATTATAGTTGGATGTTGGGTAGTAGACAATTATAATATGAAATGTGTGTATTGGTTTTTCAGCCAGTAAAGTTTTGTCACATGACTTGTGTCTTACTCATTATATAAGTTGCTCTGGACACTGTTACTAATGCTCCTATTTATTTGATTCCATACATAGGTACCCTGGGAGGGGGAGGAGACGACAACCTCCAGTGTACTGTCCATTTCCAGACCTTCAGACCGTGGAGGAAAGGGATGTCATTAAAAGGTTTTGTCTGACTAGGCAAACTATACAATATTTATGTGGTCAGTTGGAGCCAGAACTCATGATTCAAAACACTAATCCAACATGTATACCACCAATTATGAGGCTCATGGAAGTATTACACTTTTTGGCCACAGGGTCCTTTCAATGTACCATGGTTATATCTGGTGGTATGTCACAACCTATGTTCAGTGGTGTTTTAAAAGACGTGCTATCAGCAATGATAAAAACCATTGACAGCTATATCAGGTTCCGAAGATGTGGAGATTTAGCCAATATGAAGGTTGACTTCTATTGATTTGGTCACCTCCTACATGTGGTGGGAGCTGTTGAAGGCACCCATATTGCATTAGTGCCACTGCATGTCATTGAACAATCTATCAAAACAGGAAGTACTTACATTCTATTAATGTGCAAGTTGTCTGCTTGCCAGATTTGCACATTTTTAATGTATGTGCCAGTTCCCAGGTTCAGCTCATGATTTCTTTGTAATGTGAAACAGCACCAACTCCAGCTGATGTCACAACTGCACCTGGAGAGGGCCTGGCTTGTTGGTAAGTAACATCTGTTGTAACTATATGTGTGCAATGTCAGGTGCTATAATGAGGAAGTGTGTGACTCATTGTAGCACTTAGGTCTCATTTAAAAACAGGACACTCAGCACATTCTAACTCTCTTTGGTTGTTAATACCACTGAGAAATTCAACTACGCCAGGAGAAGACCGCTTCACTGAAGCCCATGGAACAACACAGCAGCCAGTGAAAATGGCTTTTTGGCTCCCACAGGCCAGATTTCACTGTCACCAAAGGTGTGTCAAAACACCGTGGCCTGCTGCATGCCCCATAACATCGCCCTGCGAAGGAACATCCCTTACATCGCAGAGCAGGGAAAGCCTGAGGTGTCACTTGGTGAGAATCTTAAAATGCCAAATGATGATAGTGGTGAAGAGGAAGGAGCTGACTTGCAACAAGATCTCATCGACAGCTTCTTCTCAAGTGTATGTTATGATATGTCATGACTTTGAGTGTACAATGAACTCTTGTTGTGATGAAGTGAGGAGTATATTTGTTAAAAATGTTAGGAAGCTGAAGCTCTGGCAAAATCTGGCAATGGGTGTTTGGTGGGGAAGCTTTTGACACATTCACATTTTGTTAATGTTGCTTTGTTTAAGTCAGATTTTTGTCATGGACTGCATTCTTTAGACGTTTGCTATGTGAATTGTGTCATACGTATAGTTTCATACCTATACTCTTTGTTTTTGTGTTTGCTTTAGTACCTTCACCATGGCATCTTCATTTGGACATTTCAGAGTTGTGCCATTGGCAGATATATGATGCTGTTGGGACATACAAAGTGGACATGGATTGTTCCTGGGATTGTATGGCACAGACTTTGTGTGTACAAGACCTGTGTACAAGACCCGTGCCAAGACAGCTTGCACAGTGATATGATGGAAGTTAAGGAGACTCCATTGGACTTGTTCCTTGTCGTTTTGTGGCCATGATGCATTATGTGTGTCGCCATGTGGTCAGAAAATATACAGTTGTAGGCCAAATTGATGCTAGTTTCTCTTCACATTGGCTAAACACTCTTTTTGTATGAACTGTATGTAGCTGTTGATGTGTTTCATCATTGTAGGCCAAAGTGCCTGTGGCACATCACTAACATTTTTTTTGTGTCATATGATCAAATGCAGAAGCACTGGATTGTAATGACCTTGGGATCAGATACTGTTGTACTGCCATCTGTCTGAGTCTTGCTTTAAATAATGTAGGATTACTTTTGTGAGGTAGGCAATATGACTTAAGCTGATGACATAGGCCAATTTTATTATAGCCTATTCTATAGGAAAATGTCTGATGTATCTCCTACTTCCATGTTGTTAAGGTCTGCACCTGTAAATGTGATTACTTAGACAGTATAATTGAGTCATGTATGATTTGCTATGTTTGTGACATCATGCCAGCCTATGATCGGAACAATGTAATAAAGATGTAATAAGACAAGATACTTGACTGTGTTTGTGTAACATGGTTGTGATCCTGAGCTAAATACTATGTACATGCCACATATCCATGCTTACACAAGTAGCTTGTTTTTCATTGTATAGTTCACATGGTATTACAAATCTACATTGCTATACGTGAAATGTACTACAGCACGCAATGAGTTTGTGACTTATGAATTTATTAAAGTGTTAAAGGTGAAGACATACTTAATGCGAATACAAACATAAAAGAAAAGTGAAGTAGTCAGTCATGGTGAATTAAACCATAGATGTAGATGCCAAATAATCTGAAATCCAAAGTTCAGATTACTCCTCCCATCAGAAATGGAAAAGTGTCCAGAAATAGTCCACAAAGTGAATGTGTGACACACAATGGAGGAATCTATGGTCAATGTTTCTTGCTGGCAGTAGTGGGTGTCTTGCCAGTCACACCTCTTAGATTTTTACATGGATGTCCCCGCTTGTGAGGGCGTTGGGGGTCAACTGTTGCAGAGGCAGGGGTGTCTGTAGGTGTTTCTTTCTCTGGCAGGGCCTCCCTTCCTATAGTTGCTGCAGATGTAGATGAGCTTGATGTATTGTACCACATGAAGAGGTAGATGGTTCGACCTATTGAGAAATAGAGTACCTTGTTATTGGTTGAATCTACATCCAAATATTTTGTCTCACAGTAAGTAGGGAGATTAGGAAAATGTTAATAGGTAAGGTTTCCTATTGTGATATATTTCCATAGTATTGAAGTTGCTGACAGGACATTTGTGAAGGTTGCAAAAACTATTAGAATTGAGCAGCTCATTAAATGTGCTGATAAGTTGCATTTTTGATGAAGGAATGAACATGACATCTAACAAAAAGTAAAGCCAACACTGTGGAGAAGTAACATGTGAATTTGACCATTCCAAGGCCTAGTTGTGTAGATACAAGCAAACAAACAACCTGGTTGTATATGTAGGAGTAGACATCATGTGAGCAGTGCAGAGTCAATGGGTTACCTGCCACTTCCTTATCAGCAGAAGCAGCTTAATGCCTTACACATACGTAATGTACACACTTGATAAGGTGACATTCATGGCATCAATAGATTAATTTGGGGATACCCAGACAACATCAAGCTAGGTAGGCAGGCATGTCTCTGAGTTCATTATGATATGCAGATTTCTCAGTCTATGATGAGTGAGCATCAGTTGTGACATGGCAAACAAATGTTTTTGGGCAAGAGCACAATGGCCTCTTGTTTTGAGTTACAGACGCAGGGCCTTATGGTAGTTGTAGACATGTCATTTTCTAACTCCCAACACTAGACAAATGATATACTCCATGAAGAGTGAACAACAATTGTGACATGGCAAACAAGTGAATATGGGCAAGAACACAATGGCGTTTTGGTTTGAGTTAAAGAAACAGGGCCTCATGGTAGTTCTAGTCATGTCACTCTCTCTACTTCCCAACACTGACAAATGTTTAGTGTTGTATAACTGCTGCAGTTAGGTTGGACCATACATTTACATGTTGACACATATCGTGTGTCCTGGCATACTTACAGACCTCATTCCAACATATGGCATGTAATGGAGATTGATGCATGTGATGTTATGTATGACAATACACATTGATAATCACCTTCTCTGAATCTTCGGGTATTGCATGTTAGGAAAGTAGATGAACAGCACAATGGCAAAAGCTGGGATGTGAGAATACAGGACATTGAAATTTTGTGACAAATTTTGTGGTGTAACTTACCGGACTCCGCTTCCTCAGCTATTCCTGTCAAGCCCTCAGGATGCACGATGGTCAAGACCTTCTCCTCCCAGGGAAAGAGTTGTATTGGGATTCTAGCAGGGCCACCACCAGTTTTCTGGGATTCAGTGTGTTGCCTGGGGGCCAGGAAACACACCTTCCACATCAGGTTGTTCCACCTCTTCCTAGTATCCTCCTTTGTGTGCAAGGTGGTGCCTACAGCATTCACTCTGTTTACTATCCTTTGCCACATTTCCATTTTCCTACTGAGAGGACTATGTTGGGCTTGGGCTCCAACCAACTCTGGCTCTACTCTTATGATTTCATCCACCATGACTGTCGACTCAGCCTCGGAAAAAAGTCAATTTTTAGAATGTGACATCACTGGAAATTCAAGTGGGTCCCAAGGACTAAAAAAACAAGACAAGTGATATTGGTGAAAAAAGAGAAAAAGTGTGTGGAAAGGGTTAACTTCGATGGGAAAAAGGGCTGCCTTATCTTACAAAAAAACAATGATAAGTTGTCTCTGTCTTGCTGTGATACAGTGGAGAGGCAGGGGATCATGGTCTAGGATGGGGTGTGTTTTATAGTGTGATTTGCAGGTGTGTCCACTTGGCCAATGGATGTCTATTGTCTTGTTGTTTATTGCATCCAAAGGGCACTTTTCTGGTGCTTTGCTGAGAGCGTTCAACGATGACCGACCACCGTCAGCTAACCGCTGCAAGGGGGCCGCCTGGTCAACTGTGTTTTTGTAATAGGCTCTGTAGTTGGCTGTAGCCATGACAGCGACGGAGTACGCACCATCAATCTTGCAGCCCACTGCACCACAGGCAGTAGTACGTCAATGCTGTTGACGGTTCAACCTGCATATATCATAATATGGTGGATGGGAGACCGCCTGTGCAGTGGTCTTCTTGAGACCACCACTACTGCAGACTGGCGGTCTGACCGCCAAACTCATAATTGGGCGCTTTGTTTGGCCGCATGACCAGCCATGTTTGATATGTATTTTGTTTCGCCCTGTCTTTGACTTTGGTGAAATTAATCTAAGACAGAGCAAATATAAACCTGTCCTTTAGTCTGATAGAATACAGGTGAGTAGTTGCGCCTTATAAAAGCAAATTGAATTGAATTGAATCTCGTGTGCAACAGATTATGGGAGGGATTATGGCAGGATTTTAAATTTATGGTTTCTTTTTATTCCTGATTGCATCCTCACTACATTTGCTGGTAGGCTCATGCAAAATGTTTGTTATGCCTGTATGGTGACAGTAATTCCACCAAAAAAATTACTTTGTATTACCTAGAATTTTGGAGTATCTCAACTCTCTTTATGAGGGTTCGAGTTGAGTTTGTGGGTGGCTAGGGTCTGGATTGACCTACTACTGGTCCAGTCCTTAATGCCTACCCCAGGGTAGTCCATGGTATGATCTTTTATAGAGTGTTAATCAATGGTGGGGACATGGTGCCCCCAGCAGGAATGATGAGGACTGCAGTACTCTGGTCACAAGTTCTTTAAATATACAACACTGTATTCAGCTGGTCATAGCCTTGCTTATTGGTTGAAACAGTACATATCTGGCTCAATGACATGAACCTTGAGGGCTTCGAACCCCAACTTTAATTGAATACCAAGTCACTTGGATTCAGCCTGGACACCAATCTCACCCTCAAGGAACATATTGCCAAAACATCAAAGATGGCCTGGTACTAGAACACTTCCTAAAAAATTAAACTGTTTCTTCCAGAAGGTGACTTCAGAACTGTTGTTCAAGCACTCACACTTTCAAATCTGCATGGTGGTAATGCCCTTCTCCATAGCCTCCCAGGCTCCACACTGAAACCCCTTAAGGGCTTCCTACATGTCACAGCATGTCTCATCCAGGGTTTGAAGAAATATGATGACTTCACCCCCATGGATCTCTATTGGCTTCCCTTTGCTGGCCTGCACCACCTTCAAAGCCTGCTGCATAAGTTACAAAGTCATCATGACAAGCACCCTCCTCTTATCTAGAAGACAAGCACACAATCTCCATTGGTTTTTGACACACCCACACCCGGGATACCATGAGCCTGCAAACAAAAAGGGGTGAAAAAAGAAACAAAACACAGGAGCAGGCTGTTCCATCTGTTCACCCAGAATCTATAACAACATCCTCGTATCCATCAGAAATGATCCAATCCTGTTCCAGTTTAAGAGATAATTAAAGAATCAACTCTTTAATGAACACTACAACTCAATGCATTATCTGTCCAAATGCCAGCTACCTTTCCTGTGTTTCATTGACCTTACACTTGTCTTTTGGCTAGGTTTGCGTTATGGAAATACCATATACCTACATACATACATACATACATACATACATATATACTTACACACATTTCTTATGCAAATGTTCTTTGGCCTTTGAGCTGGTCATGTTCTTGTTTGATTAGCTCTTGTGCAAATATGTGTTGACTGTTGGGCCTGCCCTTAATGGGGAATGTAAATATTGAACATATGTAAACTGTATACCTACATTATGTGCTTTATGAAGCGATGCAAGTAAGTATAAGGCATATTTCCCACTGTCTCTATATGCTAAATCAATCTTCAAATCTTGTACCATACATTTATTATGCTATATTGTAAACTATATATGAGGTACGTATGGCATTTGAATACCAAAATACGTGCTAAGTCTTCTTCTCTCCTAACCTGCTGTGAAAGGGTGGAGTCTACAAAATTGCACAAATATGCAGACTATTTAATAATTTGATGATTTCTTAACATAGTTGTCAGACTGTATTAAAATGCTGTCTCCTCTCATTATTTAGAGTTAGTTCGAGTCCCATGTTAAGCACTTATGTGGCTCTCCCCTGAACTGCCCTTTGGAGAATACATTTTAATTTTTGGTACTTTTCTTTTAGGGTCCTCTTTAGCGGTTGTGTTTTTTCTCTCTGTTGATAAGATTCTGATGATGGTAGATGATTCTGTTAGTCAATTCAGCAACTTTAGTAGGGAGGTTCCTAGCCTAACAGGCTTTTTTTTCTTTAAAATCTGAAAAGAACACTGCTTTTATATTTTATTCTCTTTCGATACCTTCGTTTGGTCCCCCTCGTTCTCTCTAATAATAACCACTTTTAATAGGCATACCGTGTGCCTTGCTCATTTCCTTTTTTATTTAGATTGACCGAGTAGACATATATAATATCAAGAGATAGAGAATGAAACAATGTTTTATTTAAAATAAGTCATAAAGCAAAGAAAAGATCCAAATACAAAGGCATTGTGATCAAGGACGAGTAAACTCTAACCATAATAGCAATTTATTTTGCTCCAAAATGTGCACAATGTTATTTAACATCTATCGAATGTTTTTAGTATACTTACTCGAAATGTTAGAACTTGCTTCTGAAGAAACAGCATCCTGGCATACTCTTACTCAAAACAGCAAGGGCCTCATTTACAAAGATTTTGCGTCGGGCAGTCTTTTTGCTGCAGTGCCCTACGTGAACATCGAAAGGGCAGGAATGTGCCGTATTTACGAGATAGGGTGCATTCCTGCCCTTTCAGCCAGTGTCGGCCCACAATTTGGTGCCTAGCACCAACGCAGGCACCCTTGCACCATGGTGCAAGGGTGTCTGTGTTGTTAGCAGGATTGTTTTTTGTACACCTTCCTGCACAAAAACAATCCGTGGAGGTATATTCCTCGTTTTATGTGTGCTGCAGAATGTAGCTCACATGGAAAGAAGATAAAACGAGGAGAAGTGAAAACATTTATCCTTGTTACGCCTAATCTGGGGAGGTGTAAGGTTTTGGCACTGCCCCAGGTTTATGTGATTTTGTAAATCTAGGGTGGAGTCAAATTCTATGGGTGTTGCGTGGGAACCCCCAAGCGACACCCACAGAATGCCTCCTTGATGCAAAGTAAGGCATTGCAGCACTTTGAGCTACCTTACTGTACTCTAGAGCTATGAGGCAATTCAAATCCATGCAGGGTGGCTTTGCATAGCTTCATAGATATGATTGAGAGGCCTACACCACCGGAGCATTTAAAAAAGTGACTCTCTGGCAGCGCAGGCTTCTTGTAAATAACCCTGCACATACCTAGCACAGATAAGACATATTTTACATGAAACTCAGAGGACTACAACTCTGACATTTGCCAATTCTAGACATAAAGCTTCTAGGTTTATTCAACACTCCATTCACAAACACTGCCTATCTATATATGGACTAAACCTTGACATTTTCCAAATCCTACACATAAAGCTTCTTGGTTCATTCAACAGTCCAAACACAAACACTGCCTATCCACATACGATTAGTTGGCAGAGGAATACACTTTGTCCAAGTAGGGACTATAATCCTAGCCATGGTAAATCAGTTACACACCATAAAGTAACCTGTGCTCACCCTCTGGTAGCTTGAAACGGAGCAGACAGCCTTCACTTAGGAGGCTATGTGTAAAGTACTTGTGCAACAGTTAAAACAGTAAAACTGTGAAAACACCCAGAAAAATTAATGCACATCAGGTACAAAATAGAGCTTAATTCAATTAACAAAATAAGCTCAAAATTACAGAAATCCAATAAGTAGAAGTTGAGATATGACTTTTAATAGAATATCTGCAAATATAGGGCCGAATTTAAGAAATGTTGCGCTGCATCCAATGCAGCGCCACTTTTCTTGCACTACCCTGAACTCCCTTAACGCCACCATGTGTGCACCGTATTTATGATACGGCACACCATGGTGGTATTAGGAACAATAGCATCAACATTGTTGATGCTACTGTGGCACTTTGCTCTACTAGAGTCAAAAATGTTAACGCAAGTGGAGCAAAATACAAGGAGGCCCATTGATTACAATGGGTGTGTCTTTTTAAAGCCTGCTAAATCAGCGATTAAAAATGACAACACATATGGTGCAATTAAATCTTGTAGATTTTTGCAGGCCTCCTTGTGCTGGAACATTCCTTTTGCATACCTTATGCATGGTGCATGCATAATGTGGTGCAAAGGGTTACAAAGTGGCACAATGCATATATTGCACCGCTTTGTAAATATGGCACAGCGATTTTCCAAGCCTAACACCACATTAGTGTAAAGAAATTGACGCTAATATGGAGCTAGGCCTTATTCAATTTGGGCCATAGTACTTAAGACCATAAAGCACCAAAGGGGGCTATCTGGTCATGCTAGACTGGATGGACTCTGAAAAGTCAAGTTGACCATTATGAAGCATGGATCAAATAGAGGAATCAAACAAGTACCTTGGTTCGGGCTGCGTTTATGTCAAGGAGCGGTGTGAGGAGGAGCAGTTTTAATGCTTTGTTGTCGATCCTGCTGGTGTGGGCAATGGATCAGTTCCAAGCCATGCAATCAGAAATGCTTTCAACCCCTTACATGCAAGTGATGTATCGTAGTTGAACCACGCAGCCAGGGATGTCTCCTGCGACAACAATTCCCTGGCATCAAAGGGGACTGTCCAGGGCCTACCCTAGGAGTGACATATGTATTAAAAAGGAGGGGTTGGGCCTGGCAAGAGGGTTAACTTGCTAGGTCTATAATACAGTTTAAAACTGCAGACAGGCTCTGCAATGGCAGGCCTGAGCCATGTTTGAAGGGCTACTGCTGTGATGGCACAATCAGTGTTGCAAGCCCACTAGTAACATTTTATTTACAGGTCCTAGGCACAAGTAGTGCACTTTAATGGGGACTTATAAGCAAATTAAATATGCCAATTGTGGGTAAGCCATTGTTGTCATGTTTCAGGGAAAGAGCACATGCACATTAGCACTGGTAAAAAGTGCCCGAGTCCTAAAGCCAACCAAAACAACGTCAGCAGAACAGAAGATCAGAAACCAAACAGTTAAGGGAAACCAAATCAAGGATGCCAGGTCTAACACCTACCTAAAGCACTTTCCCTAAAAAACAGAAAGTGGGTCACATTTGTCCTCGCCTCCCAAAAAAATGTAGGCCAGAACCTAACAACCTTGTAAACGATAATCTCATAATAAGATTTCTTTGCCCCTGCCCATCTTTATCCATACGTTGAAGTCTCAAGTGGAATTCTCTAGCAACGCTCTTTACTGATTCTCCTCACACCTATACACTATCCATTTATTCACGTATTCACATGGGCACCTCCAGGTCCCTGAAGATCCCCATCGCCTCCGAAGTTCCTCTGGTTCCATCTTGCCCTGCATCATCTTTAGCCTCTAACTGGAGCCCCTTGGGATACTACTCATAATATCATCATCATCCACTAATATACCGATCACACACAACCCCTGCATGGAAGTCTCTCAACTCAAGACATGGCTCAGCAACATGAACCAGGACTTAAATGAAGCCCAGCTTTCACTGAATGTCAGGTAATTTGCTGTTATACTAGACATCAACTTCACTCTCAAGCAACACATCACCAAGAAAATCTATACTGCCTGGTACCAGCTCTCTCTACTGAAGAAAGTGCAGCTATTTCTGAAAAGTGTCTTCAGATCTATTGTTGAAGCCCTCATACTCTTGCATCTGTATGGTCACAACGTGTCACTCCACATCCTCACAGACTCCATATTAGCTTCCAGAAACAGCCAGATGAAATAAGACCACATCAAACTGATAGAACAGCTCTGGCTTTGCTTGCTGGCCTCCCACATCTCCAAAACGACCTGCATCATCCACAAATTCTCATGACCAGCACTCCTGCCTAGGTGGATGACAAGTAAACTACCTCCCATGGCTCTTGGAATATCCACAGCCATGTACCATAAGACTGAAGCCGAAGAAGTGCAAAATAAACAAAACAAAAACAAGGCAAGATGCCTTTTCCATTTATGTACTCAGGATCTGGAATATGACATTTCTTTAGCCATTAGAGCCAAGAGAAATCCAGAAAAAAAGAAAGAAATAATGTAAGTATTAAATGCAATATGCCATAAATATTTAATTGGTAACTTTTTAAACCAGTAAACAATTTTGAAATAAATAAATTAAACTTATATTTTTCAAATGTATGTCATTGACAGATTCCATCATTCACAGAAGGGGAACCAGCTGGTAAAATACATTGGTTATTTCTACAATAAAGAGAATGCTACCTACAATGGAACCAGTACTAGTGCAGAAAACACCTGATGTGTGTAACTACCGTGAATTACACTGTTGAGAATGTGAAAGAACACAATCATCCATCTAATATAGCTGGAGTACAAATTTGCAATATAGTGTAAGACTTGGAAGAAGTAAGCACCAGCTCTATAGCATCAACAGTAACATTTCTAAAAGACTATGGACTTGATTATGAGTTTGGTGATCTGAGCACCCCATGGCAGTGGCCCGACTGCCATGAGCTTGGCTGTCAGACCATTGTATTACGATGTTGGTGGTACCAGAGAGCAAAGACCGCCACTATCCCGAAGGCAACACCAAGCAGCACAGGCCACTGTGGTGACAAGGCATGCCAAATAGGCCTACAGAGCTAGTGTTTCTGCTGGGCACATTATGATGTTGCACACCGTTAATGTGACCGTGTCGATCCAACAACCACATCTCAGCAGGTAGAAATGGACAGTATAAAGGGAGCAATTCACGCTCAAGCAGCGTTACACATCCTGTGCTGTCATGGAGCCTTCACACTCATCCTGTCACTGCTGTTCGAAGGTGCCCAAAATCATGCCATTGTGGATGCAACTGACGGTAAGAACACACACATCTCTGTGTCATTAAGCTCTGCAGCATATTGTTGCGCAGTCGTCCACATGATATGGGGCGCAGACTAGGGGCACCAAGTACACATCATTGTCTCCCAGGTTGGAGGCATTCACAAAGAATGACACATTCAGAGCCACAAAACACCCTGTTTGGGCAGGTCACTGACACTGCACCTCCACACTCCACACAAACACACATCTGACCATCTCAGGCACAGGGACAATGAAGTGTACACAACATTGTGTCATACTACAGCAGCATCACATCTAACAATTCAACTGACACTCTCACATTGCACACATGCCATGGACTGTCATCAGATTGACCACACATATGTATGGATGTGTCATAGAACACAAACCCCCCTCCCATGAAACGGACCTGCAATGGACCCACACATCATCCACATTGCAACAAAATGGAAGGTCAATGGATGTACAATAGTTTGAGAGACAAATATCCAAAGCTCACTATGCAAACAATGCCTGAACAATAGGGATAGGGGGATAAGGATAACTCATGGAAGGTTGATGTCCTGGGACACATATTTCTTTTCATATAACTCTAAAACAACATTTGCACAGTATCTGGCCCTTCATGTATCTCAGGGGCAAACAATAGTAGATCCAAGTGACATCCCTATCTGCATAATGTGGACGTGCAAGTCAAGAAAGCAAATACAACAGCAACAGTATGGGAAATACATCTAGATGAAGTAGCTGCAAGGTTCACACATAAAAATGGACACATGCTCAGTCAAATGCAAGTTAAGCTAACCCAATCATATACCCTCCATGTGTGAACAAACAAAACTCCAGCTTCCACACATAAGATGAATATACAATCCATATGAGGGGGATTAGTCTAACACCATGCATGCTAACATTGGACAACACAAGATGAACTACTTACCATACCAAATAAAACACAATGCTACAAAAGCCCATTTGGATTAACACCCACATATCCATACAGTCAATATCTACCTTTGTCTTGGTGTCAACGGCACGCCCACACAGTCAGATACTGCAAACAACAGCAAATGGATCAACAATAAGGATGAAACAAACACAACTATAGGCATACAATACAAGTAACTCAGGCTCAAGATGAAGGTAGAAAAAGAATTGCAGGACAAATGTGTGCCCAAAAAAACAACAATTTGTGTTTATTAACTCATAATTATTTAGAGCAAAGGCCATTGGCCAGGCCAATTAGAATGTCCATGCACATTACTGTGCCCACACGTGACTCCAATCACTGCCAGGGAACCTCCATAGGAAGGGCCATCAAGCGGGCAAGCAGACACATGGGATGGGTGGGCTTGGATTTGGGAGGGGGGTTCTTTTTCTTGGGAGGGGTGAGCTTCTTCTTGGGGGGAGGGGTATGGGTGCTTGCAGAGAGGGCAGGTATAACAAGGGAGGACTTTAATGTGGAAGGGGCCTCTTAGGGTCAGGAGGGAGGATGGAGGGAACAGGGGAAAGGGCAAGATCAAAAAGGAAATTCTCCTTGGTAAAATGGGGACAGTCTGCAGAAGGGGTTGGGTATTGGGAAGTTGAGGGAGTGGTTGTGTTGTGTGTGAGTGTAGATGCCTTTGGTGTGTGCATGTGTGAGGTTTGCTTTTGTTTTGGTGGTGTCTGTTGTGTGTGTGTATGTGGGCATTTGCGTGTCTTGGGGCTGAAAGGTGGAAGTGCTGGGAGATGTGGGAGTGATGAAGGTCTGTGCGTCTATTGGGGTGGTATCTGTGGGTATGGTGGATGTGTCTATGTGTGGTGGGGTAGTGTCTGTGTGTATGGTGGATGTGGTGGATCTGTCTGTGCGTGTTGTGCTGCTACCTGGGTATATGGTGGGTGTGGTGGATGTGTCACTGGCTGTTGTGGTGTTGTCTGTGGGTATGGTGGATGTGGTGTGTGGGTCATTGGGGTGGTGGCCTTGTCTGGTTAAGTGGTGGGAAGTGTGGTGTTTGTGGGTGTATGTTGAGTGCCTGAGTGCTGTTGTGTCTTGTGGTGTTTGTGGTGATGTGTGATGCTTGTGTTTGTTGAGGTGGTTGCATGCAGATGTGTCTGTGTGCTTGGGACAGGTAGGGGAATAGGGCTTTTGGATTGGGAAGAGGGAGAGGGGATTGAGGGGGTGACTGGCTGCCATCAGTGAGGAGGCCAGAGCCTGAACAGATCTGTGTAGGCCAGACATGGCACTATGAATGCCTTCCAGGAAAGCATTGGTCTGCTGAAGTTGGCTGGCCAATCCCTGGATGGCATTTACAATGGCAGTCTGCCCCACAGAGATACTCCTATGGAGGTAAATGGCCTCCTCACACAGTGCAGCAGGGGTAACAGGGGCTAGGGCTGAGTTGCCTGTGGTAAAAACGATTGCCCACCATCTTAGGCCAAATGGCTGAGGGGGCAACAGGAAGAGTGGTGATAGAACTGGGGGAGGTGGATAGAGATGGTACAGGAGCAGGTCCTGATGGGTTCGCTACCTCTAGGAAGTGGCCACTGGAGGAAGAATCCGATGATGACGTTAATCCTGTCTCCTTTGTGGCACTCCCGACACCCTCCGGGCCACTGGGTCCCTCCGTGTCAGTGGTGTCATGACTGGAGGTACTGTGACCAGATGCTTCCCCACCCAGTTGTGCCCTGTCACCCTCATTTGTCTGGGCAGATGCTTGAAATACAAAGAGGAAAAGGGTCAGCACATGCTCCTGATCACACTTGAACAACAGCTGTGATTAGCAAACCTCACCATCAGATCAAGTAGGACCCAGGAACAAGGTACATCAAAGTGCCTCCTACATGCACCATACCATATACATACATGCCTTCTGAACTGTTAACAACTACCCACAGGAAAATAAGAATCTCAGCCAACTACAATTGCATTGCTGAAGTTGTGCAATCACAGTAACCATAGAAAAAGTAGGCAACCACATCACCTTCAATGTTTTGCCTCATGGAGCATACCTCAGTTACCTGTTCTCACACATTAGTAGGCCAATGCCAGGTTAGTTCTAAAAGGTCCCACGCAAGGTCATGCAGCCATATATTTGTCACATACACAATAACACAACAATAACCCCTTCGCTGCCAGGCCTTTTCCTCCTCCTGTGCCGAGCCTTTTTTTTGGCTATTTGGGGCAGTTCGCACTTAAGCTACCCACGCCAAATTTGCGTTCTTTTTTCCCAACATACTATGGATTCTAGCGGTACCCAGACTTTGTGGGTTCCCCGGAAGGAGGCCAAAAAATTAGCCAAAATACAGTGAAAATTTCATTTTTTTCAAAAAAATTGGAAAAAGGGGCTGCAGAAGAAGGCTTGTGTTTTTTTCCCTGAAAGTGGCATCAACAAAGGGTTTGCGGTGCTAAAATCACCAGCTTCCCAGCTTTCAGGAACAGGCAGACTTGAATCAGAAAACTCAATTTTTCAACACAATTTTGGCATTTACTGGGACATACCCATTTTTACGATTTTTTGTGCTTTCAGCCTCCTTCCAGTCAGTGACAGAAATGGGCATGAAACCAAAGCTGGATCCCAGAAACCGAAACCTTTCTGAAAAGTAGACAAAATTCTGAATTCAGCAAGGGGTAATTTGTGTAGATCCTACAAGGGTTTCCTACAGAACAACTGAAAATCAAAAAAATATTGAAATTGAGGTGAAAAAAACTGCAAATTTTCTCTACGTTTTAATCCGTAACTTTTTCCTGCAATGTCAGATTTTTTAAAGCAATATACCGTTACGTCTACTGGACGCTTCTGGTTGCAGGGATATATAGGGCTTGTAGGTTCATCAAGAACTCTAGGTACCCAGAGCCAATAAATGTGCTGCACCCTGCAGTGGGTTTACATTCTATACCGGGTATACAGCAATTCATTTGCTGAATTATAAAGAGTAAAAAATAGCTATCAAGAAAACCTTTGTATTTCCAAAATGGGCACAAGATAAGGTGTTGAGGAGCCGTGGTTATTTGCACATCTCTGAATTCCGGGGTGCCCATACTAGCATGTGAATTACAGGGCATTTTTCAAATAGGTGTCTTTTTTACACACTCTCTTATATTTGGAAGGAAAAAATGTAGAGAAAGACAAGGGGCAATAACACTTGTTTTGCTATTCTTTGTTCCCCCAAGTCTCCCGATAAAAATGGTACCTCACTTGTGTGGGTAGGCCTAGCGCCCACGAAAGGAAATGGCCCAAAACACAACGTGGACACATCACATTTTTTCACAGAAAACAGAGGTGTTTTCTGCAAAGTGCCTACCTGTGGATTTTGGCCTCTAGCTCAGCCGGCCCCAGGGGGGCAGAAATGGCCTAAAATAAATTTTCCCCCCCGCCACCCAACCCTCCCGGGGAGCGACCCTTGCCTTGCAATCCGCTGATCTGCCCCCAAGGGGGGCAGAAATGGTCTAAATACAATTTGCCCCCCAGGGGAGCGACCCTCTCCTAATGGGTCGCTCCCCATCTCTAAAAAAACAAACAAACAAACAAAAAAAAAACACAAAAAATAAATTTGCCCTGGCGCCTAGAGGTTTCTGCCCCCCCCCGGGGGCAGATCGGCCTAATAACAGTAGGCCAATCTGCCCCCAGGGGTGGCAGAAATGGCCCAAAAAAAAATTGCACCCCACCTCCCCGGGAGAGACCCTTGCCTACGGGATCGCTCCCCTTGCGTGACGGCCCAAACAAAAGATCCCTGGGGCCTAGTGGTTTCTGCCCCCCTTGGGGGCAGATTGACCTAAAATCGGCCGATCTGCCCCCAAAGCGGCAGAACTGGCCTAAATACAATTTGCCCCTCCAGGGGAGCGACCCTTGCCTAAGGGGTCGCTCCCCTTTCGTGAAATTCATGAGAAAAAAAAAACTCCCTGGTGTCTAGTGGTTTCTGTCCCCCTAAGGGGCAGATTGGCCTAATAAAAATAGGCCAATCTTCTCCCAAGGGGGGCAGAAATGGTCTAAATATAATTTGCGCCCTATGGGAGCGACCCTTGCCTAAGGGGTCGCTCCCCACCTCTAAAATAAAAAATAAAACAAAAACTAAAAAAACTAAAAAATGTATCCCTGGTGCCTAGAGGTTTCTGCCCCCCCGGGGGCAGAAAAGGCCTTAAACAAAAGCCCCCCCGGGAGCGACCCTTGCCCAAGGGGTCACTCCCTCATGCCAGTTTCCTTTTTTAAAATAAATCCCTGGTTTCTAGTGGGCGTATCAAAAGCCGGATTGCTTTGCAATCCGGCTTTTGAAACGCTCAGAGAGACTTCAAACGGAAGGAAATTCCTTTCCTTCCCTTTGAAGCCTCTCTGGGCCTCCCCCACGGTATCGGCATTTCTCTTCTGATCGGGCTGGAAGACGGGAGGAGGCCCTGTGACAATCAGCGCGCGATCACGCACTGATGTCACAGGAGGTTTGGGGGTGGAAGGGGAAGGGCTTCCCCTTCCATCCCTGCCATCGGGGGGTGTGGGGGAACCCCACAGAGGGAGCGCTAGCGCTCCCTCTGGGCTCTGTGCCCAGGACGGAATGGTTACGTCCTGGGCACAGCAGCACTGCGCCTCAGGACGTAACCATTACGTCCTGGGCACAGAATGGGATAAGAAATGATGCTCCTAAAACCTGCCATGTTGCTGACAGCAGTACAGCAGCCTGGGGAAGGGGACCTGGAAATACTCATGTCACACTGGAAACATATCAACAATGCACACTTCACCATGTGTAATTTGTTCTAATGGAGTCATGGAGGTAGTACTAATGTTGTTCATAAATGCACCCATTTTGCATGGAAACGTACACTGTAGTCAAAATGTGCAACTTGTTAAGGAGATATGTCTCGAACAATCCACAACACAATGAATCAGCAAGGCCCAGGGAAATCACCACTAATGTCTGGCACCCCTTACAATGACATACTCTGAATGTATCATTAGACACCATTAGTCTTTTGTATGTTCGAGAGGCTCAGAAATTTGCAAGTACTTGTAGAAGGCCCTCACCATGTTGCCCAATGGGAAGCTACATCACTCTCTACATTTTGGTCCTGCAAACCCAGACGTCTGTGGATGAATGGCTGTCTCCAACCACGTGATTCCAACATAACTGCAAGTCACTCCGTGATACATGCCAACAGTCAGGTGGTAAACCTTCCTAATTACATATATGTAGTGCACTTTTCCACATGATGTCACATCAATGGTATGGAAATGCACATTGCGAGTAAAACCTCTAGTCCTAACTGTCCTGACCCTCATTGCTGCTGCAGTTGCACATGCCAAATGACATGCTATGATAGGTAAGGGTATGTGTGAGCGAACAATCAAAGGTGACACACTTCTGCCTGTGGAACCACATGAAATGTAGACCCATTGTAACTATCCTGAGGTTAGCATGCACAATTATGTGAGGGAATACAGAAATCATCCCATGAATACCGGTAGACCATGCATGAAACAGCAGTGTAGATATTTGATCAAAAGAGAAAGGAACACATGCTAACATGTTGTTAAAAGGAATGTTGGCAACAGTGATGACACACAAATCATGTCAACAGACTTTCCCCGCTTACCAAAGGAAAGTATTGATCTGTAGCTGCACCCAAAGAACAATGTACAGTATGCTTTGTCACACGTATGATAGTCATCTTCATTCACATTACAGACAGTAGTGAGGCACCAGCACTTGTCACACAGTGAAGACAAGTGTCCTCTGGGTGGGGGGCAGAAGCCAATTTACTCATTTGATGAGACACATGGCTGTAGGCAGTGATCCATCACTTCTTTTGTCTTTGGCCTGTAACACTGAGGAGTAGTGGTCTGTAACATTGAATTTACACCCACTACAACAACAAACATTTTTTGATTGATCAATGTAAACAGCCATGTGTTGGCCCTGGAGAGAAAATTGTTTGTGGATTGTACGTAGCTGTCTCCTAGGTCCCTGGGCCAATTGGCAAGACACATGAGTATGCACCACATCACATATCTACACAAACAGTTTCTCATCTACAGTGTCACACATGCCTCATCCCTAATCGTCAGGGGAGGATGTCAGACCCAAACACATTAACTTGACAATGTAAAAGGCAGGAGAATGCCCTGTACTCACCCCATGGTGGTTGCTGGGTTGCTGTCACATGCCCATCAAGGTCTGGGTACGCTACCGCCAGGATGTGGGATGACGTGTGCCCCGCCCATGTTCGGAGGACAGCCCCAACTGGACCTCTGCAATCTTCCAGCCCAGCATCTCAGGTCCTCCCATCTCTTAGAACGGTGGGTGCTCTGCCGTCTGTGGACCCCCAGGGTCTGCACCTTCCGGCCGATGGCTCTCCAAATCCCCTTCTGCTGATGGGCGTTTACCTGCATGGATGCAAGAGACAAATCAAGGGATTACAAAAGGTTTTTGACCAAATGGTTATGTCACACACATGTCAGAAACACCAAACAAATTTTTTTCAATTTGTCAACACACCACAAGTGTAAAGCACAGGTGCCAATAAGTACAGGACATGACTACATATTTATATATGCATCTGCAGATTAACCTACTACCCTGCTTATGGCCTACAATGCCTAACCAAGCCTACTGACATCAGGGAGCCCATGCTCAGGCAACATCAACTGTGATGTGAGCCACTTTGAAACACTAAACACCTATGTAACTTCTGAAGTTTAAACTCCTCACCTTGACTGGACCAACACATTTATACTCTGAGAGATTGACTCACTGCATACAGTCCCTACAGGCAACTTCCATGGAACCGACTTCACCCTTACACTTGAGTGACAATGAAGGGGCTGACATGGTGGATACAGAAAGTATCTCACCTGTGCATGTGTAGACATGTGGCCTGCCAAATGCAGACTCACTCCACTTCAGTGGAGTTTCTGTGGTATGTACCTGTAACACAGAACACTCTTTTGGACATGTGGCTAAACTGTAGAGATGGCATTCAGCATACAGAGGTTTGCCTTGTACAATTTCTGCATTGAAACCTAGCTACTGAGTCACATGTCATGGCCTCCCAGAATCTACACACTATCTGCACTTTGGGTCTGTCATTTGCGCAATAAGTCTGTCCAGGACAAATATGACTTCTGTGAAGGTGACAACAGAACTAAGGAACCTGTCATGAGTCAAAGATACACATTGACAATGGTCCACAATGCACATATGGACTTGGTTAGGGATTTACCTCAGTGCTCATTCCTAATCTCGTCCATGGACTGAGGCATTCAGGGCAAGTGTTGTAACTAGAGCCTCATATTGGCCACATGACATGATCTGCTGGTGTACAGGGAGCGGGCACAGTTACACTGGTGCATAGCCACAGTGACTTTCTCAAAGCCTGGACTGTGCCCCATACTGGGAGATACGTTTGACAGGTGTAAGATTGTCAGCAGGGTATTTACAGGCGCCGGATAAACACCAATAACCGAAGTGCTGATAAGATGGTTTATTGAGATAGTAGACACGCATTAATCCCTACACCAACCACTGTCCTCTTCGCTTCCCGTCAACTGTCGCTCTCACCCTCTCCATTCCAAAAGCCGCGCACCGCATTCCATAATGAATTCAACATTCTCTCATCTCTCGCGCACAGAAGACCCGTACTTACACATTACTAGGATACCACACCACCTTCCCCATATCAGATTACAAACAAGCTATTATAACACCATTAATTATCAAACACATAGGCCCTGAACAGATTATATTGTCTACAAGCTGAGACAAAACAAATTGAACATATCAACACAAAGTCCATGAAGATAGAACATAACACAAAGTTCACTTAACGTAGTCCTTGAACCATGACGGCTTTGATACTTTTCTTTTTGGCCGAGTCTCAGATGGGTTTCGCATCATGGTGACGCCTGGAATGATTTGAGCATCTTGAGCAGTAACTTCCGGTGAAGTGTCTAGAGATACATGAGCACCTCCATTGGGTCCTAAACACTTAGACACCCTATTCAAATTCCATATCTTGTGGTCTTCTGTTTTCACAGCATTCCTAAACAGTTTTATGACCTTAAATGGACCTTTGAATTTAGATGGTTTTCCCTCTTTCCTTGGAGACCTTATTTTCACATAATCACCTTCACACAATACCGTTCTTTTTACAGCTTTACGCTCATCATATCTCAGCTTCCTTTTTCCTTTCACTTCCCTTTCTCTCTCTCTCCAACCCTCAATGTTATCCACCTGATCATTAACCTCTTTCCTTATTTTTATCACCCACCTAGGCTCGTTTTCGCTGTATGGTGCCCTACCTTTGAACAACTGGAAAGGAGTCACCCCTGTGGTTGAATGTGGTGTCAATCGATATTCTCTTACTTTTCTTCTCACTTCACTCTCCCACTCAATGCCATTAACAAACGCTAATTGCATGCATTCTTTCAGCACCTTTATAAAGCGTTCCACGACACCATTAGATTCTGGGTGATAAAGAGCTATTCTTTTATGTACCACATCCCTTTCTCTTAAAAAGGACTTTGTTGCTTCCGAGACAAACTGCACCCCATTGTCAGTCAGCAAAGTAGAGGGAAACCCCTCTCTCTCAAACAAATCATCAAGAAAGTTGATTATATCTCTTGACTCAACTGAGCTCACAAATTTGATCTCAGGCCAGCGTGAGTACATATCAATGCATACTAAAACATATCGGTCAACAGATTTCAGTCTGATTGGACCTAAAATATCTAAAGCTATGTCAACCCAGGGTCCGGAGGACTCCTCACGCGTGACCATGGGCTGAGTTCTACATTTCAATACCTTATCCGAACGCGCGCACTCATGGCAATTTCTCACTTCTCGTTCTACCATCATGTCTATGGCGGGCCACCAGTAGGCGTTCCTTAATCTTTCCTTTGTTTTGGAGATGCCCATGTGACTTGAGTGGGCACGACTTATGAGATCTTTCCTCAAGCTAGCTGGGGGAACCAATTTGCTGCCTCTCATCAACAGCCCATCCACCACAGACAATTCATTTCTGACTTGCCAGTACCCTGACATCTCTTCAGATTGATTCTTTCTAACACCCCAACCATTCACGATATTACTTAGTACTTTCTGCAAAGTGGCATCTTTTAACAATTCATCCACCTACACTGGTTCTGAAATCGCTCCCTCAGTAACAAAACAGACCTTCATCTCCTCATCAGCTGCAATGTCAGCAAAACACCCTCCTTCAATAATCTCGTCATCTTTTCCTGTATCTGGACAAAGTCTCGAAAGACAATCAGCCTGAACATTTAATGCCCCAGGCATGTAAGAAATCCCAAATACAAATTCTTGCAATGCTACAACCCACTTCCTGATTCTATGTGAGATCATCTCTATTCCTTTCTTAGTAAATACCTCTATGAGAGGCTTGTGGTCGGTGACTATCTGAAATTTATGTCCCCACAAAAACTTCCTCAGCTTTCTCACCGCCCAAAAGACACTGAGTGCCTCTTTTTCAACAACTGAATAATTGAGTTCTGCTCCCTTCAAACATCTAGATGCAAAAAGAATTGTCCTTGTTTGACGGTCTTTCTTCTGCAATAAGACCGCCCCAAGACCTTTTGAGCTAGCATCAGTCATCAAAATAATTTCATCATGTGCGTCAATACTCCCTAAATCTGCTGCTTTATCAAGCCCGATTTTGATATCTTGATACTCTTTTTCACAAGCATGGTTCCAGTTAAACTCTGCCCTTTTTTTTAACAATTGTCTCATTCTATAAGTTCTTTCTGCAAAACATGGGACAAACTTATTGTAAAACTCCGCCATTCCTAGAAATTTTACAAGCTCCTCTTTATTTTGTGGACTGGGTAAATTTGTGATAGTATCCACTAGACTCGCCTTGGGACGAATCCCTTTCGCCGAAATCTCATGACCTAAGTACTCTATCGTGGAAATATTTATCTTACATTTCTCAGCTTTGAGCGTAAGACCATTGTCTCGTAGCCTCTCTAAAACCAACCTCAGCCTCTCATTGTGCTCAACCAGATTGGTACCTGTGATTAAAAGATCGTCCTGATACACTTTCACCCCTTCCATGCCCTTCAGAATTCTTTCCATGGCCCTCTGAAACACCGACGCCGCAGAGATTAACCCAAACGGCATTCTAAGGAACTTGAATGTTCCAAAAGGTGTTATAAAAGTGGTGAGTTCCTGAGAAGACGCATGTAAATTGATTTGATGGTAAGCAGAAGTCAAATCTAGAGTTGAGAAGTGCTTTGCCCCACTCAGTGAACATAACAACTCCGTAATATTCGGGAGTGGATAGTGGTCTATGATGACTGACTTGTTCAAATCTCTGAGATCAACACAGAGTCTGGCCTCGCCATTGGCCTTCCTAGCCATAACTACTGGTGCCACCCATTCTGAAGCCTCAACCTCTTGAATGATACCATTGGTGATGAGTTTTTCAATCTCGGCCTTCATTTTATCCTTTACCAACAAGGGAACATTCCTCACTTTTGCTGCCTTCGGCAGTGCTCCCGGCTTAAGCCTAATCTGATGTACGTAGTTCTTAAAACATCCTAATCTCTTGCTGAACACATCTGGAAACTCTTTCACCCACGTACACACCTCTTCTGAGACAGATTGAACCGTGTGATTATCCTTAAGCCTGACAGGAGGATCTTCATTTGGATCAAGCAGAATACGAAGATCACGTTGATGAAACCAACTAATCAAAGAGTCCCCTTTTACAGAAACATACACTTTTGCTGAAATGAGTCGACCTCTAAATTCTATACTTCCCCAGAAGTAACCCAGCAACTTGATTGGTTCACCACCATATCCCTTGGGTAACACATCCGGTTTCAATACAATCCCCTTCAGACACTGATCATAGAACGTTTTTGGCATTAATGTGATCTTTGCCCCAGAATCAAATAGAATTCTGAGAGGCTTACCATTAACTAAGATTGACTCCACAGGACCATCAAAAGACCCAACACTTGTTTGTAAGATCTGAACAACATTCACAGCTTCAGCATCATTAACATCAGTATCATTAGCATTACCATCACACCACACTTCTCTTATTTTTTTAGTGTTATTCTTCCCCCTGCAGCATTTTGCAAGATGTCCAACTCTACCACAGTTTCTACAAAATATTTTCCAGGCAGGACAATCTTTGTTATTGGCCATGTGACCGATGCCCCCACACCTAAAACACTTCCCAGCAAAAGTTTTCTTTGTTTTTACAGACTCCCCAACGCCTCTATTGTCAAAATTGTTGCACAGTACAGCTTTCACGGAGGTTCCTTCTTCCCTTGTTATGTCAGGAACGATGGAGTCTTTTCGAAGTACTTCAACGCACTTCCTGGAATGTTCACAGGTTCTGGCTACTACTAGTACCTCATCTAGAGTTGGATTATCTTTTGGCCACATGCTTTCCTTTGCCTTGTCCAAGGAGCAGCCAAGCATGAATTGATCCCTTAAACGTTCCTCATAAGAATTTCCAAATGCACACGTGGAAGCAAGTCTTCTAAGCTCCGTTATATATTGTTCTGTTGTCTCTCCTTGGCGTTGTAGTCTTTTTCCGAACTGGTACCTTTCAAGAACTGTACTTACTTTCGGTAAGTAATGCAGATCCAATTTTTTTATACAAATTTCAAATTCATTGAGGCCATTAGAGTCTGAGTCTGAGAGATCAGGAAGATTTTCAAAAACTTCTTGGCCCTCTGTGCCTAAACAGTGCATTAAAAGTGATGTTTTCCTTTCTGTGCTCAATGAAGTACCACACACCCTAGCATAATTGTTAAAAACTTTCTTCCACTTTTGCCATTGAATAGGTGGGTCACCGGGAACAGTTAAGAAAAAAGGTGCAGCTGGTACGTTCTGCATCACAAGCAACAAAAGAGAATACTGTTGCAAGTTTAGTAGATGTAGATTGATCCCCTCTCTCTCAAACAAATTCGGTTAAATGCTTAACATGACACAAGGCACAATCTTCACAATACAAGGATCACTGTAGGTAACATTTCACGATAAATTTGAGCTTCAGGAGGAGATGCGTTGGTTACACGAGTGTACACGAGCTTTTCGCGAAGCAGGCACGCAGTAGGAGACGCTTTTCTTGACGTGTCAGTAGAACACGAGCTTTTCGCGAAGGACACACGCAGTTGGAACACGTCTCTTGACGTGTCACTAGAGACAGTTGCTAAGCGAAGCTCGAGAAAGTGCTGAAGTCAAAAGTAAACACAGCAGAATAGTTACTGTTGCTAAGCAAAGATCTGGTAAGATCGGGAGCCTAAATAAACACGTTAGTACCTTAATAAAATACTTCGGCCTTTACGGAGAAGCCTCCTAGTCGTGTTGTTAGGGATCAGTCACCATCTGCTTTCTTCTTTGTAGTGTACAGACCAGCATACCGCTTCGCACACCCTCCTCACGTTCCGCTTCAGAGATCCTGTTTACCATCTGTTGTTTTTTTTGCTTGTCGCCAATGTAAGATTGTCAGCAGGGTATTTACAGGCGCCGGAAGAACACCAATAACCGAAGTGCTGATAAGATGGTTTATTGAGATAGTAGACACGCATTAATCCCTACACCAACCACTGTCCTCTTCGCTTCCCGTCAACTGTCGCTCTCACCCTCTCCATTCCAAAAGCAGCGCACCGCATTCCATAATGAATTCAACATTCTCTCATCTCTCGCGCACAGAAGACCCGTACTTACACATTACTAGGATACCACAACAGGCCCAGGTCTCTGCACGCTGAACATGCAGAAGCTTTATGTCACTCACATTTACATCACTTCCACGCATGACAGTACATCATATGACCATCAGCAATATGGCTTATGACTTGTGTGGCAACCTGAAGGACAGAGTGAGGCATGATATGCCTTCCAGACAACAGTTTGCCAAGGCCAGATGTGGAGTGAAAGATCTGTGGCACTATACACATTGCTTACAAGATCCTCAAATGACCCAGACAAGATGCACAGTTCATGCTGTCATGCACATACATTTGTCTAACATTTACAACTATCATTAACAAAGAAATGTAATTGGATGAGAGTAAAGTCTCCTTGCATCCAACACAAGGGGTATTTAGGACCCCAAAAAACATCACATAACCCAATGTGAATTAACACAACATATTGGTCCTCATTATGACATTGGTGGTAAATCCCGCTTACCGCCACGGTGACAGGTGCCGACATACCGTCGCGGAGGCGAACATCCGTTCGCTATATTATGATACACATACACTAAACCAACAAAATACTGTCACAAACACATATACGCCAGACCAAAGGTTAGTGGTAAACTGTCGGTACAAACACCCATACCGTTACGCCAACAAAACAACACCCTACACATTACGACCCACGAATCACCACAGTGGACAATCAACGGTGATAAACCATTGGCAGTACACACCGGCGTGTGAGAATGGCCACCCAAATTCATAACAACACAACATTGTCCAAAACTAAAATCACACACCTGACACTGATACATACACCACACCCACCCACCCACAGCACTATAAAACACGCATCCGCATTAACCACAACCCTTTACAAACACGAAACATAGCCAAGAGATAGCCACGCAAATCAGAGACACAACTACACACACACCACAAACACCCATCCATCCGTCACGCACTCCACACCTCACACCCCACCAGATTACTCAACACTCACTGCACAAAACACAACACCCATGTCCCCACAATGACACCCCTGTTTCACAGATGAGGAGTTGCAGGTCATGGTGAAGGAAATAGTCAGGGTAGAGCCACAGCTGTTTGGAGCACAGGTACAGCAAATCTCCAATGCAAGGAAGATGGAGCTATGGCGGAGAATCGTGGACCGGGTGAATGCCATGGGACAGCATCCATGAACAAGGGACGACATCAGTAAGAAGTGGAATGACCGACGGGGGAAGGTTCGTTTCATAGCAGCAAGGCACAAGCTCGCCATCCAGAGGACTGGTGGTGGACCCCCACCTCCCCTCCCACAGCTGATAGCATGGGAGGAGCAAGACTAGGCAATACTGCATCCTGAGGGACTCACTGGAGTTACCGGAGGATTGGACACTGGTGAGTCACTATTTACTACCTATCCCCCCATACCTGCATGCCAACACCACCCCTCACCCGACACCCATCACTCCACTCTATACCACACAGTGCACCACTACAATTGACTAAACTGAATGCCAAGCCCTGTATGCCATACCCACTGCATGAACATCCCTCCCAGCCCTGCATGTACACCCACCACCAATGCATGCACAGCATGGAGAACTAACAAGACCACAAGAAATCACCATACACAAACAAAGGTGGCAGGGCAACGGCAACAATATAGGGGAAGCTAGGGATGTAGAAAATGTCACAGACATGTAGCATAATACACCACTTACATCCCCACAGTTGCCCCAGCCAATGTCAGCAGCGAGGAGGTACCCTGGCTACCCAGTCTCCCACCAGAAGTTGCCCCCAGTGATGGCAGTAACTCTGGACTTCTGGATCTGGATGAACTTCCTGACCCATCATGGACCACTGATCAGTCGGATTCCCCAGCCCATACCCAGTCCACCATAGAGTATCCCTCCTCAGTATCCAATACCACAGCAGCCACCCAACGTCCCCACACCTCTGTCCCCAGGATAGTTCAAACAGCAGTGTGCCCACCTGATCCCAGTCCACACCTTGCAACCAAGACAATCAGGGTCCTTGGGTTAGTGGCAGTGGGCACATCGTTCAGGGGACACAGGCACACGGGGACAGGGACACACAGAGGACAGCTGTGTGCCAGGGGAAGGACATGCCCAGGGAACTGACTGCTCAGGAGGCACTCACCAATGTCCTGGGGGCTTACCAACAATCCCAGGATAAGATGGGTCAGATGTTAAACATCATGCAGGAGAACCAGCGGCTGCAGGAGGAACACCATAAAGAAGATCAGGAAAGATTTGCAGGCCCTCAATACCACCATGGTCTCCATAGCAAGGGTGCTGGGTGATATGGACAACATCATGAGGGACTACGCAGCACACCGGGAGGTCCCTTCCACTAGCCAGTCAATTGAACAACCCTCCACATCTGCTGCATCTAGTGGACTGGTGGCCCTGCCACAGGACCCACTGGCTACCAGCACCCTTCCACTTGCAGAAGGTGAACCATCCCGCAAACATTCCCTGCAACCTAGACAGATGCCAGAGACACTTGCCAAGACCAAGACCACTGCAAGGAAATGAGACCCTCCTGAATGTCCCCATTGTGTTCCACTCAGTTACCTTGTCCACTTTGAACTGCCATTGCTCCCATACCTCTGGCCCCTTGGACACTGGACCTGTGCTATAAACAGACTAGACAAATACCCTGGACTGACCTCTACCATCACCCCATTCCATTGCATTACACCTTCTATATTTTTCACTACAAGAAACACCCTTGAACACAACTTGAGTAATAGTGCTTTATGTGACGAAAATGTACAATAATATTAACAGTTTCATCTTGTGCAATTGCCCTGAACTTTGCGATTGCATACAAATAATGGCCTGTAGCTGTCTGTAGTCATCACATCAGTACCCAGTTATAACCACACCAACATCTGCAAAATGAAAAGGCATAGGTGACAGTCAGTTGAGATGGTAAGGCAGTGACTGCCATCATGCTACAGCCACACTGAAATAATGAGAGGAATGGTCAGTTCCACTGTCTTACCTGCATGTTATTGGAAGTACTGCCATATGACTGATGTCCTGTTGTCCACATCCTCATCGTCTGCCTCTTCATCCTCACTGTCCTGAGGGTTCACTGCGTCCAGGTAGGGTACATGTCATCTGATGGCCAGGTTGTGCAACATGCACCATACAACAACTATCTGGCAGACCTTCTCAAGGGAGTAGCAGAGGAATCCACCTGTCAGATGGAGGCATCTGAACCTGGCCTTCAGCAGGTTGAAGGTCCACTCAATTACCCTGGTTCGCCCATGAGCATCATTATACCTATTCTCAGCCCCTGTCCTAGCATTCGTTACAGGGGTCAAGAGCCAAAACAGGTTTGGGTAGCCAGAGTCACCTGCAACAATTGAGGAACAAACATTAGCCTTGCACAATGGTATGGGGGAGACACCTGAAAGCATACACTGACATACATTGGGTGGGGACTCAGGCTCACCTATTAGCCACACCCTGTGCCTCTGTAGTTGTGCCATCACATTTGGGATGCTGCTGTTCCTCAAAACGAAGGCGTCATGCACCAACTCAGGATACTTGGCAGTGATGTGGGAGATGTACTGGTCAGCCAGGCACACCATTTGCACTTTGAGAGAGTGGAAACTCTTCTGATTCCTGAACACCTGTTCATTGTGCTGGCGGGGTCAAATGCTATATGTGTTCTGCCAATGGCCCCAATAATATTTGGAATATGTCCCATTGCATCCAGTCCAGCCTTCACAGTGACCAAATCTTCCACATGGGGGAAAGAAATGTAGCTGCACATGTGTTTTGAGAAAGGCGGACAAAACCCTTGCGAGCACTATTGAGAACATTGACTATGATATTCCTGCTGCCAAGCCCACTGTCACTTGGAAAGAGCCAGTGGCCAGGAAATGGAGCAAAGTTACAACCTGTACAAGAGGGAGGATCCCAGTGGGATGATGATATCAGATATCAGATCAGGCTCCAATTGAGCACACAGCTATGTGATTGTGGCCCTGTCCAGTCTGTAGGTGAATAGTAAGTGCCTGTCCTCCAGTGTAGCCAAATCCACAAGGGCTCTGTACATAGGGGCTTGCCTCCTTCTCCTATTCCTTTGCAGTGGTAGGTACCTAAGGGACAGAAGAGTGAGAAGGGAGTGACAAACTGAACAATGGAACCACCACCTCAGTGTACATTGCGCTTGTATGTAATTGGACTATGTAAATGGCAATGTATGTACAAATGACAGCAATTACGCATTTTTCAATTTCAGAATGTTGACCAGCACCATAAAATGGCGACCGCCTGTCCTGTATGTAGGGACAGGTGGAAGTGATGTAACTCTGCCGGCGTCATGACGGAAGGCGGTCTTGCATCTGCATGCTATTCCTCATTGGCTAAAATGGGGCTCTATGAAACACAGTGTCCAATGAGTATCACTGTCGGAGGTGACGGTGTACACCGTCGTGGACGTGACCGCCATTTTCTGTCTATGACCTCACTTGCTTCCTGACTTACCACAGGATAAGACACCCACTGCATGTGTTGCTGTAACCTGAGTTTGGAACCTGCTGTGGCCCGTGAGACAGGGGAAAGTGCCCCTGCCTTCACTTCAGAGGAGTTGGATCACCTGGTGGATGGGGTCCTACCCCCTGTATGGGCCTCCAGACCAACAGGTGAGTACAGCATGGGGACGATGCATGTGACAAGGTTACATGGAGATTTGTGTGTGCTAGCAGTGTGTCATTTGGGTGGGGGGTATGGCTGGTGGTAGTGTACATGCAGGGCTCCAGGTGATGTGTGTGCCATTTGAGGGGGAATGGTATTTGTGATCCATATGCGTGACAGGATGGATAGTATGGTTAATGATGTCCTCCTGTCTGTATTTCCTCTGCAGGTCAGTGCCTGTCAGAAGACGGGATTGTGGCGTGCCATTGCCAAGGATGTGCAGACCCTGGGGATCTATAGCAGGCGGAGCACCCACTGCAGGAAATGGTGGGAGGACCTGAGACCCTGGGCCCGGAAGACCGTGGAGGCCCAGCTGGGGTGGCCTCCCAATGAGGGAGGGGTGCTGTAGGAACCTGACCCCCCTGATGGCCCGCATTCTGGCAGTGGCCAACCCAGAACTGGATGGGCGCTTGAGGGCAGGACAGCAGTAAGGGGGTGAGTACAGTGTGTGTAACAACCATCTTTGTTGCCTGGTATGGGATCCAGGTGGTGGTTTTCAGTTAGTGGGTGCTCCTTAATGCCAGCTCAGACATTGCTGCGTGGTCCAGCTAACGGTAAGTGGGGGAATGGGAAAATCGTGTTAACTAGCTAGGTGGCATTCCATGTCAGAAAGGGCTTAGCAGGTCCCAGGAGGGGTGCAGATGGCAGTGGTTGGCTCTCATCTTGCTGTGGTACCTAGCCAATGGAATGCCAGTGTGGTGCATAGTGCTAAACCTTGATCCCTGTGTGTGATGGTAATGTATATGCCATCTGTGGTGTTGGCGCTGTAATTGACCCAGTGCTCTCTTTCTCTCCCCCCATTTTCTTCTGTCATCCTGTCCATGTGTGCATTAGCATCATCTGGCGGAGGAGCAGGGGCACTATCGAGTGAGGGAGCTGCAGCCCACGGGACCCAGGAGACAGAGTCCACCAACGTGGAAGGGACTAGTGGGACCAAGGGTGAAGGGAGCACCACGGCTGGGACAGAAGATGACAACACTGACTCTGATTCCTCCTCCGATGAAAGCTCCCTGGTGTTGGCGGACACCTTTGGAACCACTCAAGCTACAGGTACAGCCAATACCCCCTGTACCAGCACCACCCTTCCAGTACCCCCTCACCGAGTTGCTTGTGCCTGATCACACAGGAGGTCGGGCATCTCCTTTGCCCCAGGCACCTCAAGCTCCTGCCCCAGTCAGCCCTACGGCCTCAGTGAGGAGGCTATGGACCTCCTATGATCCATCTCTGTAGGGCAGTCAACCATAGTGAATGACATCCAGGGGCTGGCATCCCAGATGCAGCAACTCAATGCCTACTTGGAGGGCATCCACGGTGGGCTGGTGGCCCTACAGAGATCGTTTCAGGCTCTGGCCTCGTCTCTGATGGCATCCAGTGTCCCTGGTCCTACAGTCCCCCCTCCAACTACCACTTCCCAGTCCCAGTCTCCTCAACCCCAACCTAGGACCTAGTTGGTTGGTAAGTCATTTCTGTCCTGATTCTGTATGACAATGTAAGATCCTACAATCATAGAGTGAGTGACTCATTGTTGCAATTATGTCCCATTCATTATATTCATTAACAGGAGACTCAGCATATCCAAACCATCCGTGGTTGTTGACGCCCGTGAGGAATCCAACTATGCCAGGAGAAGTCCGCTTCACTGAAGCCCATGGAAGAACATGGGGGACAGTGGAGCGGGCTTTTGGGCTCCTGAAGACCAGTATCTGCTGTCTGGACAGGACTGGTGGAGCCCTCCTCTACTCACCCAGGAAAGTATGGCAGATCACTGTGGCATGCTGCATGCTACACAACATTTCACTGCAGAGGAATATTCCATACATCCCAGACGAGGGTGAGCCCACATTGCCATCAAGTGAGAGTCCTGAAATGATAACTGAGGATGACAGTGGTGAAGAAGAAGGACTTCTCATGAGTGTAAGTATGTCTTGTGATTTCATGACTGTTAATGTACAATGAACTGTAGTTGTGAGAATGTGTGGAGTTGAGTGTTTTGAAAACAGCTAGGGAGCTGATACTGTGCAATATTCTGAAAAAGGCTGCTTGATAAGATAGCTTTTGACACATCCCCACCTGGATGATGTTGCTCTGTTTTTGTCAGTTTCCTTGCTATGTACTTTGTTTTCCAGATGCTTGCTATGTGACATGTGCCATATGTATGGTTGCAAGCCCATACTCCTTGTTTTGTTTGTTGCACAGGTACCTTCACCATGACATCTTCATGTGGACATATCAGAGTTGTGACGTTGGCAGGTACGTGAGGCTGCTCTCACATACAAAGTGGATATGGATTGTTCCAGGTAACATAGGTCGCACAGTTTGTGTGTATGAGCCCTGTGCTAAGACAGATTGCACAGTGTTTGAATCGAAGTTCTGAAGTGCCCTTTGGACTTGATCTGTGTGCTGTGGTGGGCTTGATGCATCATGTATGTCATCATGTGGTCATCAAATATGTAGCCCTAGCCTTTGACCAAGTCATTTTCCCCTCACATTGGCTAAGCACGCTTTTTGTATGACCTTTATGTAGCTGTAGATGTGTTTCATCATTGTAGGTCACAGTACCTGTGCCACACCACTGATATGCATGTGTCATTCTACTAGATGCAAAGGCATTGAATTATGATGGCACAGTGATCACAGACTGTTGTACTGCCATCAGTCTGTATCTTGGATTATGTGATGTTGAATTACTTTAGTGTAGTTTGTGATAAGGCTTAAGCTGCTGACATCAGCCACATCAATGTTTGCCTATTCTACAGGACAATGGCCCTCATTATGTCATTGGCGGTAAGTCCCACTTACTGCCATGCTGACTGCCGCCAACATACCACAACCGCGGCGAATACCACCACTCATATTATGACTCACACATAGCAATCCGTCACTATACAGACACACACACACAAGTCCACCAGCCCAAAGGTCAGTGATAAACTGGTAGTACCAAAACCCATACCGTTACACCAACAGAACTTCACCCACAATATTATGACCCACGAATCACTGCGGCAGACATTCAACTGCGGTAAACGATTGGCAGTACATACCGCCACACTCAAAATAAACACACACTTACAAAACAACACCACATTGGACAATTCAAACTACACACACCTGACACACATACACGCAGCACACCCACATACCCACACCACTATAACACACACACCCACATTACCCACATCCCTTTATGACTAACAAAAACTGCCACTAGAGAGAGATACAGCATGAGCACCCTCAGAACCAGAGCCACAGAACACCATCACCCATACACCATCCAGCACCTCATAGCACACACCCCAACACATCACCCCACACACCCTCATACACTCCACTCACACGACACCCATGGCACCACAAAGACACCCCAGGTTCTCAGAGGAGGAGCTAAGAGTCATGGTGGAGGAAATCATTGGGGTAGAGCCACAGCTATTCGGATCACAAGTGCACCAGACATCCATTGCTAGGGAGATGGAGCTATGACAGAGAATCGTGGACAGGGTCAACGCCGTGGGACAGCACCCAAGAACAAGGGATGACATCAGGAAGAGGTGGAACGACCTACGGGTAGCAAGACACCAGATACCAGTACAGAGGACTGGCGGTGGACCCCCACCTTCTCCCCAACAACTAACAACATGGGAGGCGCAAGGCTTGGCAATACTGCATCCTGAGGTCCCGGCAAGAGTAGCAGGAGGACTGGACTCTGGTAAGTCAAATCTCTATTACTATCACCCACCTACCTGCATGTCATCACATACCCCCACTCCTACTCTCACCCCATCACCCCACCACCTCACATGCACCCCACCATCACAACCCACCCATCCCAGTACCTAGCACTGCATGCACCACCAATGCATGGACACCACTCACAGCACTGCATGAATACCCATCACCACAGATTGCACACTAGAGAGAATCTCCTAGCCCACAAAATAACTACTCACACAAAGCAAATCTGACAGGGCACTCACAACCATAAAGGCCAACACACCCATGCACAAAATGTCACATGCAGAAACAATAACACTGCATTTACATCCCCACAGGTCCCCCACACAACGTCACTGGAGAGGAGGTGCCAGCAACATCCAGTCCCCTCCCAGAAGAGGCCCACAGTGATGACAGCAGCTCTGCTCACCTGGATTAGGATTGACCAACCTGGTGATCACGGACCTCTGGACAGTCGGTTACACAGGCACAGTCCCACACCACCACAGAGCCTTCCCCTTCAGGAAACACCACCACAGCACCAACCCAGCGGGCCCATACCTCGTTCCCCAGGACACGTCATTCAGCAGTGTGTCCACCACTATAAGGACCCAAGTACACCCCACAAACACAGGAGGATCAGGGACCTGGGGTCAGTGGCAGTGGGCACACGGTTCAGGGGATAGAGGCACACGACAACAGTGAAACTGGGAGGACTGCTGTGCGACAGGGGGAGGACAGGCCCAGGGAACCAACTTTCCACAAGGGACTCAGCAACATCCTGGGAGCATACCACCATTCCCAGGAGACGATGGGCCAGATACTGGCCAAGTTGCAGGAGACCCAGCAGCTGCAGGAGGGACAATACCTGGGGATCAGGGAGGACCTGAGGGACATCCACACCACCCTGGTCACCATTGCAGGGGTGCTAGCAGACATGGCCAACACCATGAGGGAGGCAGTGGCACACCAACGGGCCCCAGCCACACTAGCCAAACTGATGGACAGCCCTCCACCTCTGCTGACGCTAGTAGACAGGAGGCCCCACCACAGGAACAACAGGCCACCAGCACTCCACCCCCTGCAGAAGGAGAACCCCCCGCAAACAGTTCCTGTGATCCAGGCAGAAGCCAGAGAACATTGCCAAGACCCCGCCAGGAAATAAGACTCTCCTGATTGTCACCTTTGTGTCCCACTCTGTCACCCTGTCCACCTTGAACTGCCATTGCTCCACTTCCTAGTCACACTTGGACAATGCACCTGTGATACGAATACACTGGACTCTATCCTGGACTCTCCTCCACCACCACCCCCCCAGCCTATAGCAATACCCCATCCACTTATTAGCACATGAATAAACATCCTTGTAAAAAATACAAGTATTGAGTCTGTCAAGTGATAGAACTATGTATTTGTTTCACAATCTGTAGACATTGCAATTTAACTGTACATGAATGTATACTTAGGTAGGACCTGTAGCTTGCTGCAGTCAATACACCAGGAGCCATAGTGGGGCACAGATATCTGTAAATAGGCATGTCAAAGGGTACAGTAAGTGGCCATAGTAGTTGGAATATCAGCCTGCCAGTAAATATTTACAATACAAAACTGCAATGGAAGGTGAAGTTACAGTGTCTTACCTGTGTGTCATTGGAAGTACTGTTGAATGATTGCTGTTCTGTTGTCCACATCCTCATCCTCTACCTCATCTTCATCACTGTCCACAGGGTCCACCGCTGCCACACACCCATCTCCAGCCTCATCCTCCTGCAGAAAAGGCACCTGGCGATGTAAGGCAAGGTTGTGCAACATGCAACATACCACGATGATCTGGCACAACTTCCTGGGTGAGAAGCACAGGGAACACCTGTTAGATGGAGGCACGGAAACCTGGCCTTCAGGAGGCCAAAGGTTCGCCCTATAATTCTTCTTATTCGCCCATGTGCCTCATTGTAATGTTCCCCTGTCCTTGTCCTGGGATTCCTCACTGGGGTCAGTAGCCATGAGAGGTTGGGGCAACCAGAGTCAGCTGCAAATACAGAGGGATACTGTTAGCCAGACACTAACCTGTAGGGCCAACCCCATACCCATACACCAAAATATACTGTGTGGGGACCATGGGCTCACCTATTAGCCACAGCCTGTGCCTCTGGAGTTGAGCCATCACATATGGGATGCTGCTATTCCTCTGGATAAAGGCATCATGCACAGACCCAGGATTCTTTGCATTCACATGGGAGATGTACTGGCCCACCAGGCACACTATCTGCACATTCATAGAGTGAAAATTCTTTCGATTTCTGAATGTGTACCATCTATTGCCCCAATAATGGTGGGGATATGTCCCATTGCATAGAAGTCAGCTTTCACTGTCGCTGCGCATGTGTTTCATCAGGGCAGACAACACTCTGGTCAGCACTATTAAGAACATTGGCTGAGACATTCGTGCTAACAAGCCTACTGTCACTTGGAAGGAGCCAGTTACTGAGAAATGAAGAACAGATAGGACTTGCACAAGAGGGGGGATCCCAGTGGGGTGACGGATAGCAGAGATCAGGTCTTGCTCCGCTTGGGCACACAGCTCTCAGATTGTGGCCCTGTCAAGTCTGTAAGTGAGGATAATGTACCTGTCCTCCATTGTTGCCAAGTACAACAGGGACCTGTACATGGGGGGATGTCTCCATCTCCAATTCATCCTCAGCTGTTGTAATCTAGAGGGCAAAATGATGAGTATCTGGTCAGTATTCAACATTTCCTAAATGTACAGTGCATTGCATGTTGTGACAGAAACAGTATGTTTATGTATAAGCAGAAATTGTGCTTATGTGTGCTGTGACGCAGTTCGGTGCCATGGCCTGCCCTTCCCACCCTGAAATGGCGGCTGCCTGTCCTGTGTGGATGGACAGGTGGAAATGAGGTAATACAGTTGACGTTGTGCGCCGTTGCGGGAGGCAGTCAACTCCTCATTGGTTAACATTGGGCCCTATGGGTTATAGTAGCCATTGGTGATGTACAACAGCGGTGACGGTATGCACCGCCGCGGACGTGACCCCCATTTTCTACTTGTTCACTCACTTGCTACCTGACCTTTAACAGGAGAGGACCGACACTGCAAGTGCTGCTGTGACCTGTGTCTGGAACCGACTATGGCTTATGTCACTGGGGAAAGGGCCCCTGCCTTCACCACTGTGGAGTTGGAGAGACTGGTGGATGGGATCTTACCCCAGTACCGAATGCTGTATGGGCATCCAGACCAACAGGTGAGTACACTGTGGGCACGATGCATGGGGCATGAATGCATGGAGTACTGTATGTGAGACCCTCGTGTGAGGGGGTGGTTGAGAGGTGCTGCATGTATGGTGGGCAATGTATGTGCGCGAGGGGATCGGAGGGAAATGGTGGGCCATTGGTGTAAAAGGCCAGACGGTATGACTGATACCCTTTTTCTATGTGTATTTCCTCTGCAGGCCAGCGCCCATCAGAAAAAGGGTATATGGTGTACCATTGCCAATTATGTGTGGAACCTGTGGGTCTATGGCAGGCGGAGCACCCACTGTCGCAAACGGTGGGAGGACCAGAGACGCTGGGCATGGAAGAAGGTGGAGGCCCAGCTGGGGATGGCCTCCCAACGAGGAAGGTGTGCCATTCCAACTACAGGTACAGCCACCACCCCTGTACCAGCACCGCCCTCCGAGCAGCCCCTCAGCGAGTTTCCCGTGCCCGCTCACCAAGGAGGGTGGGCATCTCCTTTGCCCCAGGCACCTCAGACCCTGCCCCAGTTAGCCCTCCTGCCCTGAGTGAGGAGGCTATTGACCTCCTGCGATCCATCTCTGTTGGGCAGTCAACCATAGTGAATGCCATCCAGGGCCTGGCAGGGCATTTGCAACATATAAACATAGATCATTCCAGGCTCTGGCCTCCTCCCTGATGGCAGCCATTGTTCCTGTCTCTAGCCTCCCCCTCCAACTTCCTCTACCCAATCCCATTACCCTGAACCCCAACCTATCCCAAGCACACATTCAGACCAGCATGCACCCAAGACAACACACAGGAGGGGCTCAGGCAAGCACAAGCACCACACATCATCCCACAGGCACTCACACAAACACCATCCAGATGCTGAAATAATAACATCCACTGGGTCCACTGTGTCTCCCTCCACCTCATCGTCCACCTCCCTCCCAGTAGCATTGCCACTCACACATGCATGCACTACTTCCACTACCACTGCCTCCATCACTATCACGCCATGTGACCACATGTCTGTCATTGGCAGTCACCACCCCCACATCCATGCGCACATCCCCTGTGTCCTCTCCCACTGTGTCTGTGACCCCTCCTCCCAAAGCACACAAACGCAAGCACTTAGTCACCCAACAGCCATCCACCTCACAACATCATCCAGCCCATGCACCTGCACCCAAACACAGCAGACACCTCCAACAACCACTCCCTCTTCCTCCACTCCCAAACCTTCACCCTCTTCCCGCCCCAGTGTCCCTAAGAAGCCTTTCCTCTCCACCGTTGACCTCTTCCCTCCCCCATCCTTCACATTGGGTCAGGGTGGGCAGAACCCAGGCTAGCACCTCAGCCACCCAGTCCACGGCCACTGTAGTTTCAGCAGCTACTGCAGGTGTGAGAGGCTCTAAGGGAAGACCCATTAGCACTGGCAGTGTGCCTGCACCAGCTGCCAAAGAGAAGGGCAAGGATGTACCACCAGCTGTAAAGGGCAAGGAGGCACCACCAGCGTACAAGGGGAAGGGCAAGGAGGCACCACCAGCTTAAAAGGGGAAGGGCAAGGTGGCACCACCAGCTTACAAGGGGAAGGGCAAGGAGGCACCACCAGACGGCAAGGGGAAGGGCAAGGAGGCACCACCAGATGTCAAGGGCAAGGAGGCACCACCAGACGGCAAGGGCAAAGGGCCTGACCCTGCAGGCAAGAGGGACAGGAGGACTGGTGCTGTGACTGAATCTGAGCCCCCAACACCAACCATGGTGCTTCAGCAGTCCGAGCACAGCCACCGCCACCAGTGCCACTGCCAGCAGCAGCAGCCCCAGTGGGCAGCCAACCGAGGGTGAAGGGGAAGGGCTAGAGCCTCCCCCCACCACTGCCAGCACCACCACCAGCACCACTGCCAGCACCGCCACCAGCACCGCCACCAGCGCCACTGCCAGCAGCAGCAGTCCCAGTGGGCAGCCGTCCAAGGCTGCAGGGGATGGGCTGGACACTCCCCCACCACTGCCAGCACCACCACCAGCACCGACACTGCCACCACTGAGCAGCCCGTCGCCACCGCCGGACAGTGTGTAGTCCTGTCTCCATGGAGTGTAATGCATCCTGTCCATTGCAAATCATGTGGGTCTGACACCCAGGTGAGTGACTGTGACCTTGCATTCCCCAAGATCTGCAGCACACCAGAACTAGTGGAAGAAGGCATCCACTTACCCCTCCTTGCCAGGATGAAGCACATTAGGCACAAAGCCCCCTCCAGAACCAGTGGAAGAAGGCATCCACTAACCCCCTCCTTGCCAGGATGAAGCACACTGGGCACAAGGCCCCCTCCAGAACCAGTGGGGAAGCCATCCACTTGAAAGACTGTGGCCTTGCACTCCCCAGGACCAAGTAGTGGACAACCCACCTACCAGAGAGACTGTGGCATTGCACTCCCCAAGACCAAGTAGTGGGCAGACCACCCACTAGAGAGACTGTGGCTTTGCATTCCCCAGGACCAAGCAGTGGGTAGACCACCCAATAGAGAGACTGTGGCTTTGCACTCCCCAGGACCAAGCAGAGGGCAGACCACCCACTTGAGATACTGTGGCCTTGCACTCCTCAGGACATCACACAGGGCATGTTGCCCCTCCAGGACGAGTGGTGTACCATCTTCCAGCTGAGGTGCCCCCCCATTCCCCGTGCCCCAGAGGTGCCTGTGTATTTTTGACCTGTTGCCCCAGCAGTGTTCTCTCCGTGTTGATGCAGGAGGAAGGTAGGGCCATGGCCTATGTGACGTGGCCCTGTGGCCCACAGACATTATGGACTGGGCAGTTTCCCTCCATTTGTATATATGTAAATACTGTTTTGATCTTTGAGGATGTATTTCTACATTTTTATCTTATTACACTTACTTCAATCACTTCCTTTTGTCCTTGCATTATTCCTGATGGGTAGGGGGTGGATGTGTGATGTTGTTGCATCTGTTTGTGTGTATGTTGTTATGGTTGATTGTGTGTTGCGTGTTGCGTGTGTGTGTCACTCTCTTTTTCCTCCCCCTTCCCCTGTCTGCTGGGCGGCAGTACTCACCGTGGTCGCCGTTGCCGGTGTTGGTATTCCTGGTGTAGGAGGAGGTAGACCAGCATGGGGAAAACCTGCAGTTCGGGCTCTGGAGGTGAGTCCTTTGACTTCTGAGATCTGTTTCTGCCGTGCTTTTGTTGTCGTTGGTACCACCCCGGAAAAGGTGGCGGATAGGCCTATTGTAATACAGTGGGCGGTACATTGTCTTCCGCCTGGCTGTTGGCATTTACCGCCGCAGTGTTTGTTGCTACCGCCGTGGTGGTCGGTGTGTTAAAGTGGCTGTTCGTGTTGGCAGTTTCCATCGTGGTCATAATTCCATTTCTTTAACTGCCAGCTTGTTGGCGGTATTGCTGCCGCTTTATCACCGAACGCAAGGGGTGTAATGAGGTCCAATGTCTGACAAAGCCCTTCCTTTCACGGTTTGGGGTTCTGTACCTGTCAATATGTTCATTTACTCAGTATTAGTCAATCATTTATGATTTACAACAGTTCAGACATATTTTCAGACTATTTGTTGAGTACTGTAGTAAATTGTTTTAGTTTGAGCAGACACTTGTATGTATGTGTTTGTGTGGGAGGGTTGTAATCATGAGCTGGATACTGTGTACATATAGCTTATCCCATCTTGAACAAGTATTTGTATCATCATTTTATGGTTCACATGGTCTGACATAGATACATGGCTGAATGTGAAATCAGAAACAACAGACAACGAGTCTTTGAAGGGTGATTTTATTGTGCAGCTATGACTAACAGAAAATATATGTGCATTGACTCAAAAAAAAATCAAATGTGGAGAGGCATGTCATGGTGAATGAAATCATTGGAGTACTCCTCCCATTGGAAATGGTAGGTGGTTCAGGATCAATCCAGAGTGAATGTGTGACACACAAAAGAGGTCCTCAAGGAACAGATTTATCACTGGCAGTAGTGGGTGTCTTGCCATTTGCACCTCCTAGATTCTTTGCTGGATGCCCCAGCTTGTGGAGGGAGATCTGCTGCTACAGAGGCAGGGATGTCTAGGGCTTGTTGTTCCTCTGGCAGTGCCTCCCTTCCAGTGGCTGATGCCGATGTTGATGGGCCTACTGTTGATGAGCCAAAGGAAGGGGTAAAATGGTGGTGAAAAGCCCTGCTCAGGGTGGTAAGTATGTCCCTCACCACCCTTGTTAGGGACGCCATGTTGGTTTTGTGGGTCTCCATCTGTCCCCGCATGTCTCTGTAGCTGCTTGATTTTCTGAAATTAGGTCTACACCTGCCCATCACACCTTGGGACTCCTGCTAGATCCCCAAGACGTGACTGATTGTGTCCTGGCATAGGCCAACCCCAGTGGCCTCACCCTGCTGGCCCACAGCATCCCTCCCATGCACCCTACTCCCACAGGACTGTGCCCTTACCACAGGATGCCCTCTCCAACTTGGCCCTGGACCCTCATTGTCTGAAGTGTTGGGCTGCAACTCAGGATCCATGACTGGGGGGCACAAGATGGTGGAAACTGTGCTAAGGACACAGGTTGGGGGGACAAATGGTTGACTGGGATGTTGAAGCAACAGGGCTGGGAGGTGACGTTGTGGGAGCAGTGATATTCCCTGTTGCCATCTGACCAGGTTGCTCAAATGGGTCAGAACCGTCCTGCACATCCAGATTTCCAGGAGTGTCATTGTCACTGAAGGCTTCTTCTAGGGGGTAGTTGCAATCTGTTCCAGGTCCTCTGTGTGCCCAGCGGCGGATGCACCTATTGATGTAAAAATACATTGTTACTGGTTGTATTGTGACATCTACCTCCAACGGTTTGGTGTTACAGTAAGCAGAGACATTGGACAAAGTTAAGTTATAGTTAATCTGATTGTGGCAAGCAACCATGGTATTGGGTGATTTGACATGACATGTATGACCCAATTTGACTCAAGCAGCTGCTGAGATGCGCAGATCAGTTGCATTTTGAAGGATGGCCTGAAAATGACTTCTTGCTAACAGTACAGCCAACATAGTGGAGAGGCAAGATATGACCATTTTGAGGTCTAATTGAGTGGGGTGTAGGCAGACGTAGGACTTTGTTGTATATGGTGGATATAGAGTAAACTCGCCTTAGGCCCTGGATATTTGGGATTTAACCCAGGACCGAGAACAACAGATAATCTGCTCATAAAGATATACCTTTGACTGGCTACCTGCACAATCTGTGCTAATAAAAAATTGACACATATTCCCGATTGTATTAATAGCCTTGAGAAAGCCTCGGGTACAGAAATCGCTTAGGGTGGCAAAATACATGCTGGCTGTTGTTTCTGAAGCTTCTGTAACAAAAGACCGTTGGATTTACTGATATGACTTTGCATATTGATTAAAAAGACTGCATGTGAAGATTGAACTCTTACATTTAATCCAGGGTGGGCTCACAAATCTTATTTTCTAGTAGGACTTTGTTGTACATGTGACTGGAGTCATCATGTGCACAGTGCTGTGTAAATGTGTCTGCTGCTACTGCCAATCTGATGATGCATTTTGAGATCTTGGGTTATCAGGTCAATATGGAGCTAGGTAGACAGACTCATCTTTGAATTGAGCACGATCTGTGCTTGATCACTCCCAGGTGAGTACACTTTATTTGGGAGTTGACAAACAGTGGTCCTTGGACAGGTGGACAATGGGGTGGTGGTTGGAGTTCCTGAAACAGGGCCTATTGGGAGTTGCAGTCAGGTCACTCCCTCTACTCCCCAATACTTGACAAATGATATCCCCCCAGGTGAGTAAACTTCTTTTGAGAGTTCATAAACAGGGCTATTTGGACAAGTGACACTGGGCTGGTGGTTGGGGGTTCCTGAAACAGGGTCTGCTGGAACTTGCAGCCAGGTCACTCTCTCTCTCTACTCCCCAATACTTGACACATGTTATCCCCCCAGGTGAGTAAACTTAATTTGGGAGTTGACAAACAGGAGTCTTTAGACAAGAGAACATTGGACTGGTGGTTGAATGTACTGAAACAGGGCCCGCTGGGAGTTATAGTCAGGTCACTCTTTCTACTATACACACTTTATAAATGTTATCCCCCCAGGTGGGTAAATTTAATTTGAGATTTCACAAACAGGGGTCTTTGGACGAGTGAACACTGGGCTGGTGGTTGGAGTTCCTGAAACAGGGCCTGCTGGGAGTTACTGGGTGCTAGTCTCCTGTGTGTCCTTAGACAGTGGCACCAGTCCAGTTGCTGCTGCTGATGTTGATGGCTGGTCTATATCGTGGTCTGTGGTAGGGGCTTCCTGGTTTGTGGGGGTCTCAGGCTGGGCTGGGAAGTGGTGCAGCAGCACCTATGCAATAGCGGTCATGGTGGCATTGAGCTGTTTCCACTGCTCCATGGCCTCTTGATGGGGTGCTATCTGCAGCCTTTGATTCTGCTCCAGGGTGGCCACGATCTGGCCCATCCTGTCCTGGGTATGGTTGTATGCTCCCAGGACATCAGAGATCACCTCCTGTGCTACGGCATCCATCCTTTGGCCTCCCCCTGGGCCACTGATGCCCTCCCACTGGGCCTAGCCCCCCGTGCCCATTTCCCCTGCACAGGTCTGGCTGTACCACTTGTACCGGGCCATCTTCATCCTGCCTGTTGGTAGGTGAAGACTGTGGCCTCTGTACTTGTGTTCCACCAGTCTGTGGCCTGGATACATGGGTGTGGGGTCATTTGCCATGTGCTGATGTTGGTGGCTGGGTGGTAGGGGTGTCAGTGCTGTCCTGGGTGGGGCTGCTGAATGGTGACATTCTAGGACTGTGTGATGGACCAGGGAATTTCTCACTGTCTGAACTTCCCTCTCCAGTGTCCTGTGTGGTGCCTCTGTCTCCAAGTGGTGCACTGGCACTCCTTGGCATTTCCATGAGGGTGGCATGGGTGGTGGTGCCTGTGGGGGGGAATGGGCATGTATGTTACATTTACAAAATCGGATGGGGTACACAGGGCAGCCCTATTTTGTGAAGGTTTTCCACTGCTGTGCCATGCAGGGTCCTTTTGTGAGGTTGCATTGCATTTAGCATGGAATGTGGAGGTGCATTGTGGGTGGTGTAGTGCCACTATGATACCTTGCAGGGCTGGGTGGCTGTGCACAGGGGGAGGGATGTGGGCCGGTTGGTGGGTTTGTGGGCATGCAAGGTGACTGGATGTAGTGATTGCAGCCAGGGTAGGGTGTGGTCCTGGTGGTATTTGGAGGGGTGAGGTGGTGCATGCATTACCGGTGTGGTGGATATGTTGGTAATTGTAGATGACTTACCCGAGTCCATTCCTCCAGTGAGTCCAGTGAGGCCCTCAGGGTGCAGGATGGCCAGTACCTTTTCCTCATAGTCGGTGTAGTCGGGGGCTATTGGTGGGGGTCCTCCCCAGTCTTCTATACCACAATGTTGTGCCTGGATGCCATGGACCTCACCTTCCTGCGCAGGTCGTTCCATCTCTTGCGGATGTCATCCCTTGTGCGTGGATCGTTTCCCACTGCATTTACCTTGTTCAGTATTGTCTGCAATAGCTCCATCTTCCTGGCGATGGGTGTGTGCTTGCCCTATGCACCGAATATTTGAGGCTCGACCTTGAGTACTTTGTCCACCATTGTTCTTAACTCCCTTTCTGTGAAGCGTGGGTGATTAGGGGGTGCCATGGTATGTGTTGTGGGTGGTGTGTTGTGTGGATATTGGTGAGGGTGCTGTTGTGTGGTTGGGTGTGTGAGTTGTGTGTTGTTGCATTTAACATCTGCTTGTAGTGTTGTCAGTCTGGCTTCTCCTATTGGTGATGCAAAGAATTGTAGGGTGTGTATGTGAGTATTTTATAGTGTTGTGGATGTGTGTCAGGTGTGTGGGTTTCAAACTTGCCAATGTGTGCATTTCTTGCTGTTGGGTCCCATTGCTGGCCGTGGCAGTCTGTACCGCCAATGGTTATTAGGCATCCACTGACTGCAGCGGTGATTTGTGCATCATTATTTGGAGGGCAGGGGATTTGTGTGCTCGGCGGTGGCGGGTGGGATGTCCAGCCTTTCTACCAACAAGGCCCTGGCGGTGGCTGGAGGAGACACATTTTTTGGGGGGTTCTGTTTTTGGCATCTTTATTTGGCAGGTTTCTGTTCACCGCCAAAGGCTGTATTCTGTCCACCGTCGCCACGGCGGGCGACGGTGTTTACCGCCATGTTCATAATGACCCCCTGATTCTTCTCCCTACCCTAACAACAATGCCAATGGTGAACTAAAGAAGCAAATCAGTTGTTTTGTACACTTTTTGGGTGGCCTGGGTTCCTATTATACACAAATAACATTAAAGTTTATTAAATCAAACACACAAGAAGGTTCATGCAGCATACATCCTGAAGTCATGTATTTTGAGGTCCTCCTATACGGAATACTAAAGAAAAAGGGCTGTAAGTGAAATAAAACAATTGTTTAGGATCACACAATTTCGTAAAGTAGGATATCTGGGATTCATTTCAGGTTTTCTGGTTTCATATTGTTCAATTCAGCCCTTGATCTACATGCTTTGCTTACCCTACAACATCTAACTTACCACCAATCAATCCCCTCATCCTCCACCGTCCCACTGGCATCAATGCGGCCCTGAGTCACATCACAGACCAAACCTTCTGGACCATGCAAAAATGTTTGCGAGTAAGAAAGTCAGAAATAATAATGGAATGGAAGAATGTCATAATTCCTTCTAAAATTCCTTCTAAGGCACTCTTGGAACAAACCACCAAATCCTATTTCAATTCAATGATATGATAAATAGAACAACATAACTATTATATACCTGCACCAAGAACAAGCCGAACCCTAAACATTACAAAAAAACATGGTAAATACAGGAAATATTAGCCAGAAAAATCGTACTCTTTCAAACAACCAAAGACTACACTACATTTAAAATGAAACACAAACATTATTATAAACTACTCCACCAGAAATGCATAGGAACATTATGTTAAAATAGTTAACAAACTAATCAGTGCATGAATTCTGTATACATACATTATATTTTTCAAAGTTATTATTTGTTTTCTACCAATCTGAAAAAAATAAAGTTTAAAAATACTTACCAAATAAACAAATCAGAATTATATACAATAAATTACTATTGTTTACTTTTCTACTATTATATATCTGTACAATCCATAACTACTAAACACAATAATATCGAAATATCAAAGACTATTGCAGTTCTTTTATAATTATGAAAAATAAACCAGAATAAAATATTAAAACAAAATATCGCCATCACTCAAAAGTAGAGCATATGTAATAGAAAGCATATGACTATTAATACTACACTTTTGCAAGAGCTAAAAAACCCATTAAAATTATTATATACTTTTTAAAATAAAGTACTGTCCCACCCAATATTTGGATATAATTAAATAATAAAAACATGCTCCTAGTTTAATAGTTGAAGCATCTTTGAAGCCTTTCCCAAATGTAAAATTTCAAGTTTTTCCCTCAAAAGTGAAAAAATATATTCTGGACTAAAAGATTAACTAATTTAAAGCATCAATATCAAATGGATTGAATCACTTTGGAATGCTAAAAGCATATTTTAAAATAGAAAAACTCCAGGAAAGGCAAAAAAGGTCAAAGAAAATATTAGTTAAAAAATAATTATCAGTTTTCTTTAAAAAAAAAAATATAAAAAAGTTTCATCACATTTTCTTTCGTATAGCATGACATTACACATGAACAAACAATACAAATTCATGCCCCAAAAATCTATGTCCTAAGTAAGGCATACAATAGACTTACAAATCCTACCTTTCACCACCCAAATACTCTAAGTACAAAATAATATCTAAAAAACATACTACCCGATACATTAAGTGCTAAAATACTTACTGAAATTATTACAATGATTTCCATAACCTGATTACGCACACCTGTAGTAAAACAAAACTAACCTTCACTAACCTCACTATAGATCTACCAAGAAAAGTCTTTACCTGAAACGCAGAGATGTGACCCTAGAAAAGTCATCCTGGTTCACCCCCATTTTATATTGAAGAATTAAAAAGACTATAGAATACCATTAGCGTAAAAAAATGGCAGAGTAATGGAAGTGAAAAAGAGACTGTGCTTTCATTGAAATCAATGAAGACATTTGAAAAATTGTTTAAAATACAGTGTTTCGTAAAAATGCAAATGTTTTATGCATAAAGTTTAAAATTAATACAACTATTTACAACATTAAGGCCCTCATTTCAGCCCTAGCGGTCAGTGATAAAGCGACGGTAATACCGCCAACAGGCCGGCGGTAAAAAAAATGGGATCACGACCACGGTGGAAACCGCCAACACAGACAGCCACTTTAACACTCCGATCGCCACAGCGGTTGCAACAAACACCGCGGCGGTAACCTCCAACAGACAGGGGGAAGACAATGTACTGCCCACCCTATCACAACCCACCAATCTGCCAGCTTTTCCGGGGCGGAACCAATGCCATCAAAAGCATGGCCGAAACAGTACACAGAAGGGGAACCACTCACCTTTCAACACTCAACAAAGAACCAGGACGCCATGGAGCCTGAACTACAGGTCCTGCCGATGCTGGTGTATCTGCTAATACACCAGGAATATCAAAGAAGGCGGCGGCGACAACCATGGTGAATACTGCACCTAGCATACAGGGGAGGGGGGAGGAAAAAGAGAGTGACACACACACACAACACGCAACACCCCCACCCTCACCCACAACACCATACACACAAAAACATGCATCAACATTACATTTACACCCTGTAACCCCCTGGAAGAACGCAAGGACAAAAGGAATTGAGTGCAAATAGTGATATTTAGAAATATGCAGATAAAGTTAATGATTGTAAACAACAGTATATACAAATATTTACAATATGTACAGATGGCCGTACACTGTCCTTTGCAAATGTCCGTGGCCCAGTGGGCAAAAAAACATGGGCGAAGCCCACACTTGACTCCTACCTCAAAACTGAGAGAGCACTGGAGGGGCATCAGGTCGAAAACACACAGTCACCTCAGGGAGAAAGGGAGGGGGGCACCTCAGCCGGAAGATGGTAGTACGCCTCTGCTCCTGGAAGGGGCAACATGCCCACTCATTGGTCATGGGGAGTTCAAAGCCACAGTCTCTCAAGTGAGTGGTTTGCCCACTGCTTGGTCCTGGGGTCCTTGAGAGCCACAGTCTCTCAAGTCTCTCAAGTGGGTGTTTTGCCCACTGCTTGGTCCTGGAGAGTGCAAAGCCACAGTCTCTCAAGTGGGTGACATGTTCCACTGGTTCTGGAGGAGGCTTAGTGCCCAGTCTGCTTCATCCTGCCAAGGAAAGTGATAGTGGATACATATCTCCATTGGTTCCTGAGGGGGCCTTGTGCCCAGTCTGCTTCACCCTGCCAAGGAAAGTGATAGTGGATGCATATCTCCACTGGTTCTGGAGGGGGCCTTGTGCCCAGTCTGCTTCGTCCTGCCAAGGAAAGTGATAGTGGATGCATATCCCCATTGGTTCTGGAGGGGGCCTTGTGCCCAGTGTTGCTGCACCTGGGGTGTGGCAGTTCCCATTCCCTCATCTGGGTGTCTGAGGCATGAGTTGTGCAGGGAACAGGTAGCATGATACTCCATGGAGGCAAAAGCAGACACCATCCTGCGGCAACTTAGGCTGCAAACTGCTGATAGTGCTGGTGCTGGTGGTGGTGCTTCAAGTGGTGGGTGGAGGGTCCAGGCCGCCTCCTGCATCCCCGTACGGCTGCCCACTGGGGATGCTGCTGATGACAGATGTAGTGGCACCTGCTGGACATGTGGCGGTGCAAATGGTGGTGCAGGTGGTGGTG